>NC_137953.1:29136150-29373650 GCF_963924665.1 Micromys minutus
AGCTTTGGGTCACATTGCTTGTGGCCATCCAAGTAGAACCAACTCTAATAAAGAGAAACCAGGCATTTCTCTTTTCTTGTTCCCAGATTCCTGGAAATTTCTTGTTGTAAAAACAGTTCCTTGGGTCTGGAGAGATGGTTCAGGGTTAAAAGTATGTGTTCTTGTACAGGACATACTTTGATTCCCAGCACCCACATGGTGGTTCATAACCATCTATAACTCCAGTTCCAGAGAATCAGAAGGCCTCTTCTGACTTCCTTAGGTACTGGGCTGTATATGATACACATATATCATGATGCGGGCAAAACATTTCTACACAGAAGACAAAATATAAAACCAAAACAAGACAGTTCTCTATCAGAGCAACAGCAAACTCATTATCTGAACTCAGGCAACTGGGAAACCCATCTGCCCTTGTACCTGAACAACTACCTACTCCAGGTACTTTGAAATTTCTTTTCCTCAAATCTGTGACTCACATGAGTAAGGAGGGCAAGGGCCAGAACTTACATCAGCTGTGAGAGGCAGACCTGGGAAGATCAAGAAACTAAAGTTATAAAAGGAGAGAAAAGCTGTCGATGTATTCTTTAGCTGGTACCCAGAGACAGTCCCACCCACTCTGTGTGTACACCACCTCAGTGACAAGATTCAGCCCACTGAGGCCCTAGATTCTGTTCATAGCACTGGAAATAGGAAACACCAACAAGTGGTTATTCATGATCTTCCTGAGCCCTTACAACTGTGACATCATTCTACCCACTTCACAGATGAGGAAGCTGAGGTTTAGAGATGTTAGATAAATTACCCAACGCAAAGGAATATCTGATGCCCTGAGATTCAAACCCTGGCTAATGCCTCAAAGCCTGAGATCCCACAGGTAGAAGGAAAGAAAGCAAAAGGGATAAAGCTGGATGTGGTTATATATGCCTGTGAGTGTAAGTTCCTGAAAGGCCAAAGCAGGAAGACCATGAGTTCTAGAACAGACTTGGCTATATAGTAAGACCTTGTTTCAAGAACAGAATTATCTGAGCATGGTGACACAAGCCTGATACTTCCATCATTGGGAAGGGTGAGTCAGGAGGATGGGCAGTTCAAGGACAGCCTCAGCTACTTGAGAGTCTATCTCCAAACAACAACTCTAAAACCCCCAAACCAACCAACAGATAACATTAACAGACAGTGGGAAGGGGAAGAGGGAGGAGAGGGGGAGGGCAGGGGGAGAGGGAACAATATTGCTTATCTTCTTCTGCTGCTGGAACTCAGCCATTTTTTTTCCTTTTTTGCCAGCCATCCTCATTCTGGCATCACCTCCACCCACGGTCTCCCAGCTGAAAGGCCCATGCGCATGGCAGACAGCCTTCTTCCCAGGAAGAGCCGGGGCCTGCATCTTCCCACAATCTGTCCACACCGGTCTGCTGTTTGCACAGCTGGGTTTGTTTCTTTCAATGGCAGAGAAGGGAGTCTCCAAAAAACGCTGGGTTTCACAAACTTTTCACGGTCTAACTAGAAGAAATTAGGTCTAGAGGTTCCCCACTGCCTTTTTAGAAGCCAACATTCTTTTATTTTCAAGAAGTCTCCTCTCTTATCGATGGGTGTGGGGGACGTTGTAACAATTACTATATAAATGTTGATATTTAGTTTTAGGGAAGCTCCTTCCTAAAGATCATTTTTTTTCTTCTTAAAAATATTTAAATCTTATTCTAAATGGAATATTTGTGACCTTTCTGTGATCATAACTGGTTGTCTTTTGTTCGGAGGCTGCATGGCCCAGCCCCCCTTCCTTTGCTTCCCTCAGCAACCCTGCGTCTGGTTTTTCAATTTGAAGCAACTGCTCACAGAATTCCCACCATGAAGGAAAACACTGTGAGTCAATACACTTTGGGCCAGGGCCAATGCTCAGATAATGAAGTCGGTAGTACTTATGCAAGAAGGGATGTGCCCCCATGATGGTAATAAATCTCTCATCTGTGTGTCATAAGCACGGAATGCCTAGATGTATTCGAAGGCCTTGTTTGGAATTAGTTAAGTGGGTTTCCTTTTGTTTCCATAATGAATTTCGCAACTATTCATAGAACTTAGCTATTAATTACTAGCAAATACTTTCTTGAGGTCTGAAATAGTTAAGAGCTATTTATTTGGAGTCAATCTAGGTATTTCCTTGTGTTGTGTGAACATTTACACTTTTAGAGGCAAACTAATGATACCTTAGCTTAGGAGACAGTCTGAGCAATAAATGGTGTGACTCCATTCATGGAAGGATGTCTGGAAAACTCTCAGTTCCTTGTGAAATGTTAGCTGAGAGTGTTCTTTCAGAGCAGGTGCACCGTTCATGCAATGTCTCCAAGCTAAGTGGATCCCAAATCAGATTCTGAGAAGTAGAAACCATATTAAAAATTGCATTTAGATACCAAAGCCTCTTTCCTTCCCACAGGAATTACAATTTCGATCAAGTAAGTGCTGAAGAATATTACTTTTTCTTCCTTGCTGTGGTGTGTCTAGAAATGGCTTGTGACAGAAAGTCTTTTTATAGCCTTGCTTTCAACATGCATTTATGTTTTAATGATATATTCTCCACCTGTAAAGATGTAGTTCTAGCCCACAGGAAAATCAACACATTTGGAGCTTTCTTGGTATATTTAGGCCGTCAGCAGTGTGGCTTCTGACATCTGACATTCCTCGGCTTCCGCCTTTAATGGCTAGATTGTTTTCTAAAGACAGTCTAATGACACAAGACTCCTAAACCCTGTTGGACCATTGAACTGAGAATGACCTGAGCAGACAGAGACCCTTTGACCATCTGTCATTGGTGACCATATTGATCTGGACATGGTGGCTGAGGGCACTGTGTACTGAGGCTATGGCCGTTGGCTGAGGTGTTGATAGCCCTCCTTGATATGTTTGTGAGGGTTTGATCTCTCATTGTGTCCTCCCCAGCTATGGAGCCCTTGGGCAGTAAGCAACCTGCCTGAAAAAGCACACCACCAGGTCAAAAGGGGACATCAGTCCTCATACATTATCCCTCCCGTCATCCTGTAGCGTGGCTAAGTAAAGCGCAAGAAAAAGGGCCCTTCGAAGTTTTTATTTTGAAAACTTGCCAAGCATACAGGAAATCGCTTACCTGTCAGAACACTTTCAAACGGTCTGAGATCCACTCAGGGTTCGTGTTTTATATCTAATTGTGTCTCTGGAGTCAGAGAGATTGTTTTTAAGGTCTTGAAAGCATGGCGAAGGCAAGTGGAAAGTCACTGACCTCTGATTCTATTAGGTCTAAATAAATGAAGCACGTGGGCGGGGCGCACGGGTTCTACTCCCCGATGCTTAAAGCAGTTCGGTGCGTTCCACTGAAGTTCTCAGTGAGTCTAAGTGGCGGGATACAGCTTTTGTGACAACTCTCACTGAAAGAATGGGTTTTCTTTTTTGGAATCTAAACATCTTTTAGAATCTGTACAGGTTGGTCAGATGCTAAGTTCTTAAATACTGCTTTGGATATTTACATGTGATCAAGTAGAGCAATTAATACATTATGAATGTGAAAAATCATGTTTGAAAATGACCTGCTGTTGTGGAAAGTGTAGAATATAGATATATCTACACACACACACACACACACACACACACACACACACGTTTCACATTAGTGGATCGCTAATACTCCATGCTGTTACCATACCTGTTATCTGCTTTGGGGAGCACTCGGAAAGCCTTTATCGTTGACGATATACAAACCATCTTTTTGGGGTATGTGTGTGCTAGAAATCAAACCCGGGATTTTTATGTGTGCAAAGTACATACTCTCAACAGTGAGCTCCAGCCTCTTTCGATCTTAGCAGTGATTCCAAGATCACACACTCTGGAACAGGGTTGGAAAAATGTGTAAGGGAACAAAACACTGAAAGCATGAAGAAACATAACGTATCAAGGACACAGTCGCCTAGGTGGGGATTGGGAAATGTCTGCTGTGTTCGCTTATTAATAAAGCTCACTCAGCAAACATTTGCTAAGTCTTTTCTAAAATTCTTAGAAATTCTAGCGGACTACATAGAAGGATTATATTGGATATTTTTATTGTGGAAACAAATGGAAGACTCATAAAAGTAGAGAGACTAGTATAGAGAACGCCTCAGCCAGCCTCACCCAGCCGGACCATTCAGCAGTCTTGCTCTCTTTCTCCTTGTTGGCACTTGCTGCAAGCAATGGAGGAATGTTTGTAAGTAACTCACAGGCATCACAGCGCACACACATTTATTTCTGTGAAGTGCCTTTCTATTTTTCACATCTCCCTGTGATCACACACAAATCCTTCCCACTTCTTCATGATATGGTAGAGCGGGCTTGCAAACGGAAGTTCATAGTATGCCCTGATCCCCGAAGTCATCCATGTAGGCAAAACGTCCACACACAGAAAATAAATAAATATAAAATTTAAAGGACCAGAAGCAATAATAATGCAGAAATCTGGTGCCATGTGTTACTTTGTAACGAATTTATGATTCAGACAAAAAAAGAGAAAGAAATCAAGTATGATTTGATTGGTGCTAACTGGAAATAGAGATGAAGAAGCAGAGGTTGGAGCAAACTCCAGCTCCATCAGGTGTTAAAGGTACAGACGGTCAGCGAGAGTTTTGTTTGCGGCTTCTTTTCCAGTTTGTTACAGTTACTTTTTGTACATGCACATGAGGAGGTCAGAGGACAACTTGCAGTCATCACTTCTTGTCTTCCATGGTTGTGTCCCGGGTCTCTTGCTGTCATATTTGCACGAACAACCTGTCCCTTGAGTTATTTTATAATGGGTCCGTCATTCTATTTTAATTTCTTCTGCTCTGATAAAACACCCTGCCCAGATGCTACTTAGAGGCGGTAATGATTTATTGGACTTACAATTCTAGGTCACTGTTCCTCATTGAGAACTTGAAGGCAGGTCTGCTTGCTGTCCTACATGGCATTGTCTCCAACCAAGGAGCCTACACCATAGTACAGGAGGACAGCAGGGGCCAGGGAAGGTCACACTCACAAGTCAGTTTATACTCAGGTAGATTATATGTGTGTGAGCACACGAACTCACACACACACTTCAGGACCACTTACCTAAATGATGTCATCCACTGTGGGCTGGACCCTCTAATATAAATTAACACCTGTGATGACCTACCTAAATCATGGGGGCAGGGGGCTGTATCAATAAAAGATGTTTTTGTTTGTCTTGTTTTGTTTTTAATCTATTCAACAACAAGACAAAAAGTTCTACATTCATGTCTCTTATTGTATTTATTTTAAAAATAGGTTTTGGGGTGTGAAGGGCCTTGGAGGAGTGGAGGGAGGGGGAAACTGTGGTTGGAATAGGATGTGTAAGAGAAGAAAAAAAAGTTTTAGAACATTTAAAATTTTTTACTACACTTTCTTTTTTCACTTATGTGGGCTTGTATATATATGGGGACAGGTAGGTGCATGGCACACTTGTGACAGTCAGAGGACAACTTGCTGGTATTGGTGCTTTCCTTCTCATCACAGGGTTCCCTGGGATTCTTAGGCTTCACAAGTACCTCTACATGCTGAGACATCTCACCAGCCTCCCCCTCCCCTTTGGGATTGGGTGTCTCTACATTACATGGCCCTGGCTGTGCTGGAACTCAACATGTAGAGAAGCTGGCTTTAAACTCGCAGGAACCTATCTGCCTCTCTCAACATGCTCATTTTCTACTTCTTCTTCTTCTTCTTCTTCCTCTTCTTCTTCTTCTTCTTCTTCTTCTTCTTCTTCTTCTTCTTCTTCTTCTTCTTCTTCTTCTTCTTCTTCTTCTTCTTCTTCTTCTTCTGCTTCTTCTTCTTCTTCTTCTTCTTCTTCTTCTTCTTCTTCTTCTTCTTCTTCTTCTTCCCTCCCTCCCTCCCTCCCCCCTCTCTTTCTCTCTCTCCCCTGCCCCCTCTCCTATTTATCTTTATTTGGTTGGTTGCTTGGTTGGTTTGATTTTTCAAGACAGTATTTCTCTGTAGCCCTGGCTGTCTCCGAACTCGAACTGTAGACCAGGGTGGCTTCAAATTCAGAGATTTCCCTGCATCTGCCTTCCAAGTTCTGGGACTAAAGCTATGCAATATCATGCCTGCTTAGTGTTTCTTACTTTAGCATTAAGTATTCCACATAAAATATTGTTACAAATTGAACAATTCCCTTTCAAGTCCTGTAGGGATTTGGAATGAAAAACTGTCTTATTAGTATCTATTATCTGAGAGTTCCTTTGAGTCCTAAACACAGGCCTATGAGAGGCAGAACAGACTTTGGTATCATACATCACCACCCTTTCTCATAGGTGCAAATGCAGAGAGCTCTTACTATTGTTTAAGCTATTATTCAAGTGTTCGAATTCCAAGCCAGTATCTTCCTCCTGATGTCTCTAATGACAGAAAAGACATTTTGAAGTCTAGTACTTGTCAGAGTCCTCTTATGTTCACACAAGATAACAGCTCTATAATGTTCTAATTATGGATCTCCTCTGTATAATGATAGTCTTTAGACTAGTCTCCACCCTGAAATACTTCATGTCCCTAGAAGTGTCATAAAGGTGGAACACAGCTATAGATCTAATTCAGTGACTTCAAAGCAGTATTTCAAGTATGGACTGAATCAGCTATCTTAGCCCACACACCATGTTCTTAACAAACATTGTCTCTCATACCTCACTGAAATTAACAGTGAAACTATAAATAATAAAATTGGTTTAGAACCAAAATTCAATAAAAGCAAAGTTAATTATATGCCTGCAAGAGAATAATCATACAGTTAGATCAATATGCAAATCATGACCTTCAATGGTCTTCACTGTCTTCTTTGTAAGCCCTTAGTCTTGCAAGGATTAATTTACTACCCAGAACTTCATTTTGTGAAGCCACCCGCACTTAGATTGCTAGATTTTTAATTGTTGGTGTATAAACAATATATTTGTATCCATCCCTGTGCAACAGTGTATAAGACAATTAATGTATCCAGCATTATGTTAACAAAAAGATCAGAGCAACTTAGAAAACTAAATTCACTGTTTAGGTACTATGGTTTGACACTGCAAGAAATATAAATTAGTTAGACATTCAAGAGTTTATAATCTAGTACAGAGAAGATAGCCAAGTTTACAAATGTAGTGTTTGCTGGTTTTTGTTTTTAAATAAAGACCCAGACAAAAAACAGGGTACATTCGATGGAGACATTTATTGCCTTTGCCAAGGAGATGGCGTTTGAATGCAGCTTGAAAAATGAGGAGAGTTTTCATTGGAGGAAGTGAGAAATACAAAGGTAGGACCGGGGGGGGGGGGGGAAGAAGTGATAGGGCGTGGTGACTGTAACTAAGGACCAGAATACGGTATCTTCTACTATGCTGTCCAAATGTTCTGGATTAATCCTGGCATACAACTTCTGACTTGTGGCATCAGGTTGGATAACATAATACATGGTAAATATGACTGAAAGTCATTCATACATGGGGAACAGCAGGTAATAAGTTATTTACAGGGTCATCAAGGTGGCTCCGCAAGAAAAGGTACTTGACACCAAGCCTGATGACCTAAGTTCATTCCTTGAGACCTGTATAGTACAAGGGAAGACCGATTCCTAAAAGTCATTTTCTGACCTCTGCACACATGCTGTGGCACCCACAGACATACCATAGATAAAAGAAATTAAAAATTAAAAGGGAGAAGTGACTGGGAAATACATAAATACCCAATTAAACCCAAATGAAGTGCAGTTACTGATTTAACCTCCTTTTAGGTCTCAAAGTGTTCGCAGCCGCTCTAGTACTGTACCAGTCAAGAGGAAGCAGGGCAGAAAGAACACCAGGGTAGACAGATAGTGGTCTTACTTAAGCGAGGGAAAGTATCTTAGTTTTGCAAACTTTACAAAAATGTATAGCCTTGCAATATCTTGCCAGTAGCTTAGGATTCACCAGTTTAATGGCCAATCAGATTGCTTATAACTTGGCCACTGACCTCTCTACAAATTCATGAACAGCCTTTTCCTTGTAGCTGTGGTCCATGTCTCTCTCTCTCCTTTCTCTTCTTCTCACCCTTCCCCTTCTTCTGAGACATGGTCTTTCTATGTAGCTCTAGCTGGCTTGAACTAGCTATGTAGACCACACTATCCATAAACTCAGAGGTTTGCCTGTCTCTGCTGCCTGAGTTTTTGGGATTCGTGGTATTCAATCACATTGTGATTACATCCGGACACTTCTTCAGTACCTGTCAAGAGATTAGAGCAGGATCCTGGGGTGACAAGGGGCTCAGTGGGTGAAAGTGCTCAAACCCTAAGAAGCTGGGTGTTATTTCCAGAATCTTCCTGTGAGAGGAGTGAGCTGACTCCTACAAGCTGCCCTCTGACCTCCATATGCTTAGCCCCTCCCCCAGAAAGAAAATAAAAGGAAATAATTTGAAAAGAGTTTAGAGCAGAAGTCCCCAAAGTTTCCAAGGACCTAAAAGCTTCTTGCTTGCACTGAGGCTACCTGAGGCTTTCCTTAGAGTTTTATTAGAATGGCTCCAGCTTGGCCTGGTGGCACCATTATAGATTCTTGCTAATTGGGAGGCCAAGGCAGGATGGTCACAAGTTCAACATTCACTTGGGCTAAATAACAAATTCAAGACCAGCATGAGCGATGTAGTGAGACCTTGTCACAAAAAAAAAAAAAAAAAAAAAAAAAAGGTGGGCTGGGGACTTTAGCATGCCCAAGGCCTTAGGCTCAAATACCTAGTAGCAAAGAATAAGAGGAGGAAAGGGACAGACAGAAAGACCGACACAGAGTATAAGAGGAGAAAATGTACTTTCTTGAGCAGGCTGAAGAGTTGAAATAGTTTCTTTAATTCCTGGATAACTTGAGAGTCTTTTTCTTGGCTCCTTTCCTCTATTTATTTTTCTCCATGACTTTTATTTTAAATGAAAGAAAACATGCATTTTGAAGACCAACATTCCGAGGTCATTTTTCTTTCCACGCCAATTATGTGATCTGGAATAAAGAGCTTCCGTTTTTAGGCTTCGAGACTGACTGAAACCCTTTGTGTGTGGAGAAACTCTTTTTCAAAGGAAGCAACTGTTTTCTGTGAACTTCCTGTTCACTGGCCAGAACGGCCTTCCCACTGCTGCCTGGTTTAGCCCATTGGCTTGCAGGGTCCTGAGGTACTCTCTGGACTGTTGAATATCTTAAACTTCTGGGTAGACGGGAGCTATCCGGAATAGTTATACAGAGCTTTGTTTTTTATGGAAAAAAAGGAACCATGAAAAAAAATCATTAATTTTATGAGAATAAGTTCCTGAAAACATAAATATGAAGAATCTCCAGTTCCAACCATCCTGAAACTCAGATTCAGACTTGGAAGTATAGCTCAATGAGAATACACTTGGGATGGGAACCTTGGAGTCTAATAAAGTTAAACACACCATATTAGTAAGATACACTCTGCTGAGAAAAACTGGGCAAAGTGTGGGGCTGCTTACTCTGTTTGGGCTAGCCAGTATGACAGTGGGCCTTAGGGATCCATGGAGTTCCATAATGAAACTAATAAGGCTGACGAAATGGCTGATACTAAGAAGGCTTGTCTCTGCTTTATATGAAATAATACACTGCAAGAGGCAGAAAAATATAAGTTTAAGAATTATTATAAAATTTTCATTGTAACTAGCTGATCCATTTACAGCAACTAATATTTGATCACATGTAAGTTGAATAGTACTTTTGCATTTCAAATTAGTTGACTCATTCGTGCCTTTAGATTGTCTATAGTCAGTGCAGAACATTGGCCACAGGCTTTCAGATCAAGTGGTGAAACATGGTATTCTTTTTCTCCCTTTAGGTTGTAAAAATAATCACAAGTGTGGATTGCTATGGTGACAAGGAGCAAGTCCTAAAACACAGCAGTTTGTTTCTGTTAAACCCATGAACCGTCTTTTACTATGTGATTCAGTAATAACAGTTCTAAAAATATCAAGACAACACACACACACACACACACACACACACACACACACTTTTTTCTCTCACTTTTTATGTAAGCTACAGGTGGGCCTCCATAGTTTTTGTCCTTTGGTCCAGAATGATAATGATAGCTTCTTCTTCTTCTTCTTCTTCTTCTTCTTCTTCTTCTTCTTCTTCTTCTTCTTCTTCTTCTTCTTCTTCTTCTTCTTCTTCTTCTTCTTCTTCTTCTCCTTCTCCTTCTCCTTCTCCTTCTCCTTCTCCTTCTCCTCCTCCTCCTCCTCCTCCTCCTCCTCCTCCTCCTCCTCCTTCTCCTTCTCCTCCTTCTCCTTCTCTTTCTCCTCCTCCTTCTCCTCCTTCTCCTTCTCTTTCTCCTCCTCCTTCTCCTCCTTCTTCCTCTTCTTCCTCTTCCTCTTTCTCTTCCTCTCCTCCTCCCCCCTTCCCCCCTTCCTCCTTCTTCTTTAAGACATGGTTCTCTGTGCAGCTCTGGCTATCCTGAAACTTGTTCTGTAAACCAGGCTCACCTTAATTTAAAGACTCACCTGGCTTTGCATCCCTTAGTGCTGAACTCAAAGGAGTGTGCTGCCACCATTCAGCAACAGTGAGATATTTTTAACATAAAATAATCTGATTTATGATATTTCAAGTTCTGTATCACACTAGGTACCACTTGATGGATACAGTAAATCATACCTATGTGCTGATGCTCTAAAGCACATACTTTCTTATTTTCTTTTTTTGCTTTAAATAACCTTTTAATTTCTCTTCAGGGATCTCGGTCTAGTGCAGAAGGGGAAAGGAGAGAAGGGGAGGGAGGGAACTGAAGGCTGCCTCTTTGGCTTTGGTAATCAAGGCAGCTAATGGAGCTCCACACTGTGCCTCTACCCAACTGCCCCCCCCCACTTACTCTGTCACACATATTATGTGGAGAGATGTGCAAGCCCCTCCAAGGTAATACAGGTGTGGGGTCCTCCCTTCTAGCAACCCTTACTTGATAAGACCAGAAATAGTACTTGCCCTCCCCCATGCAGTGACTTTGTTCTCCACCTTGGACAGAGCAGGGGACCACTGGGCAAGCTAAAGGTCAATGCTCTGTGCTGGAGAGAATGGTCAAGGATACCACTGATTCCATGCTACAGGCTGCAGATATTGAGGATTGAACCCAACCAGGCACCTGCTTTTGGAAGGATCCGTTTGCCACAGATTCCAAGTCCCCTTTCTACTCTTCTCATCTCGGGCTGCCTAAACCCCATCAGTTCATTTGCCCCAGGTCCGGAGATGGTAGTGGCTAAGTGGCCAAGATTCTCATTAAACAAGCCAAGCCTCATACAGCTCAAAATTCCAGACACCTAGAGAAGCCCACAGTGCCAGCTAAACTTACCTTCAAAGGACTTTCATAAGGGGATACTAGGGACAGAGGGAGCTGCTGTCACTCTGTCCCTGGTTTCCACAGACACTGCAGCCCATGTCCTGGCCCCTGAACTTATTATGGATTGGGGAGGGGAGACACAAAATTCCAGATGATCTCGACTGCTCAGATAGAAACTCAGGGAAAGAGAGCAGGGCTGGGGAAGGGGACTGTACCTTTTAGGGAGACCTGGAGTAGTGAGAAATTTGGCATGCCACAATGTGGGGGGGGGTCCTGGTGGTTTAACAAAGGCACTTCAAAAATGCCGCTGTCTAGACAGAAACTAAGAAATAAAGATGGCTCAAGACCTTCCTCCCAAGAGGCTGCTCCCACAGCTTCCTCACCCACCGACCTGCCCCGGGCTGCAGCAGATACACCTTCAAAGAGCTTAAGAGAAAGGTATACCCAGAAAAACTAGGAACCACCTCCAACAAACTGACCGGCTTTGGGGTGGGGGTGGGATTCCCAGGTGAGTATTACATTTTTGGATGTGCTTTTATGTTTGCTCAATTCATTAACTTGTTGCGTATTGTGAATATATACATATTTATACACAATATGTGTTTAGATACATACATGTAGGTTCTGCTTAGGTTTGCATGTATGTAATGAGGGATATCTCTAAGTTAAACCAAGAAGGGGTGAGGCCATTCAGGAACTTGGGAGAAGTGAGTACCCACAGGTTTCCAAGGATTCTAGGGGTCCTAGGTGTCTTTGGTGAAGTAAGCATCCAGAAATTGAGGGTTCTAAGTCCCCTTAAACTTCATCTGTGGTGCTGGGTGTAGAGTAACAACCCCAACCTCAGAAACCCGCTCCCCCCACAGGCCATCCAAACACAGAGAGGGGGAGACTGCAGCTCACACCTCCTCCTGTCCCATCTGCTCACTACATAGGGGTTTGGGAGTAGTGAGTAGTAGTCCATAGGACATAGCTGGTTAGCAAAGGTTACCCTAAGAAAACCCAACACAGGGCTACAGAGGAGGCAGATTCGCCGGGCTGACTGGAGGTCCTATCCCTCTCAGGGCGCTCAACGAGAATCCAGGAGCATCCGTAGGAGCCAGAATTCTGGAGGCCGGGGTCCAGGTTCAGCAAAAACATATTTTCTAACCCATACACAAATACCTGTAAGGAAGTACTAATTGCCAACCTGTAAATTTTTGAGGTTTTACTTATTTTTATTTTATATGTCTGGGTGCTTTACCTAAATGTATGTCTGTGTATCGCCTCGTACAGTGTCCACATGGGACTGGAGTTACAGATGATAATGAGCTACCATGTGGGTGCTGGGAATTGAACCTGGGTCTTTTGGAAGAGCAGCCAGTGTTTTTAACCCCAGAGCCATCTTTGCAGCTCCAATGTGTGATTAAAAAAAAAAACCTTCTTTGCAATTAGGCCACATATACAAGGTAGAGGACAAATAAACAAAAGTTACTCATATTTTTACTAAGTGTTATAAACAGTTATTGATTATCAGGAGGAGAAAAACGGACAAATGATCTGTTTTGTATTCACGAAAACCGCAGGTTATAAAAAGATACCGTTGTCTCTCATCACTTTTAAAATGAACTTGAAAATATGGAGGCCTCCAGTCTATACCAGGCACATTATTATTTGTCTAAATAGTATTCACATCCAGGTGTGGTGGTGCATGCCTTTAATCCCAGCACTCAGGCAGAGGCAGAGGCAGAGGGATCTCTGTGAGTTCAAGGGCAGCAGCCTGGTTTATATAATGGGCTCCAGGCCAGTTAGAGCTACACATGAGAGCCCCCATCTCAACAAAGACTTAGGGTGTGAGGAGTGAATGGAACCACAACATGCTAATCCTGTGTGTATAAAGGATGCACTTGGGTGTGATGCTCTTGGGGGTGGGTCTTCACAGTGTACTGTACTCACGTGAAAAATTAATGAATAGACCTAGGTACAAACATGTCAAAAGACAACCCAAGGATGTGTGCAGTGAATCGGTCAGATGTAAGGACAAGAACTTATGAGAACATTCCCGAGGGTGTATGTCAGTAGTTTTATATGCATGACATTTTTTGTGTAAATGAGATCATAGGGTACGTGTGACTGCGTAATTCGGTTTTTGACCCGGCAGTGTGTCTCAGAGGCCTTTCCATGCCAGCTCATAATTCGTTCAGACTCACTCAGTTTTGTATAATTTCCTGTCCTGTATGGACTGCTGTCTACTGAGGCACTGCCTGTGTTAGTTGACGGTTCAGTCATTTCTACTGGAAGTGGACTTGAAAGGGTTCTGGATATCCAAAGGGTGCAGAGACCGTCAGCTGTATTTGTTATATTAACTTAGTTTTTAAAGTTGCTAGTCACCTCCTGCCCCACCTTTAACGTACCTTCCAGTCAACCAGTGTCCCCGTTGGAGCAGGCACTGTCCTTAAGCCTCACTTCACCTCCCAGAAGCTTCATTTTCTTTGCTACCTCCCTGCTTACACATGCTGCCTCTAGAAAACAGAAGGTAACACACATTCTAATTTTCAATTTGATCGGTTTTCTGGTAGCTTATATTGAACTATTCTATTTCCATCTTTTGTATTAAAAATCCTGAGTTGGCTGGGAGGTTGCTCAGTTGTTAGAGTATCCTGCCAACAAGCAAGAATCTTTGGGTCAGGTCTTCAGCACCATATAAAACTGTGTCATGTCGACAGGCCTGTCACAGGGACAAGTCTGTTATCACAGCTCTTGAGAGACAAGCAGGATGATCAGAAGCTCAGGGTTATCCTTTGCTGCATATCAAGTTCAAGACTCATCTGAGCTGAAAAGACCCTGCTGCTGTAGAAGGGAAAACAGGTAGTTTTGATAAACTGGCTTTCAATGGGAATTTCATCTTTGATGATTTTCATTTAGGAAAATGTGGTCTTTAAAGACTATCTGAACCTTAGCTGATAGGAAAGCTCCACTTAATAGCATAATAAGGGTGTACAGCACCACACTGTACACTCTGAACACATGGTCGCCAGCATGGCTTGGGCCTAGGAGCTCTGTGGATGCCAAAATATGCGCAGTTTTGCACAAACTGGTGTGGTGTCTTCATAGACCACCTGCATACTTTAAACCACCCCTAGAGTATTCTTTGTATCGGGCCTAATATGAATGCCAAAACTGCTATACTATATTGATTAGAAAGTAATATGAAAAAGTGTCTATGTGATCAGCAACTTTTCCTAAATGGTTTTCAATCTGGTTGAATCTGTGGATCCAGAACCCACTCGAAGGGATTGGCAGTGGGCTTCTGGGTGAGTCTCTTTGCACACTGTGTTTTTAGCCATCTCTTTTCTTTTTAGAGAAGAAAGGAAGAAGTGAGAAGTAATTGTTTCAACATCAAAATATTTCTGGGCTTGTCTAAGATATTTCAGGGGAACACAAGGTTGTACGTAGGCCTACTATGCCACTTCCTAAAGGAATGACACATCTGCCACCAAGTTGGAGTATTTTCTTCCAAGGATAGAGAAAAATGTTCTCTAAAAAGAATTTTAGAACAAAACACTTTAAAATTTGCTTTCCCAGTATCTCCAGACACCGGAACACAAATAGTTGCCTATTTGAGACAGTTTAGCAGCAAAAAACCCAAAACAAAACCTTACAGATTTCCAGAGATGAGGTCTCATCCCCTTTGTGGTCCTAGGAGGTGCTTTGGAAGTGGATGAGTCATGGCACAGTGTGGGACATCAGCTGGGTGACCCTGACAGTCCTGAGCCCTGCTTTCAAGCATGCTCTTAAAACCGGTGGTTGGCGGCATTTTCCAAAATGAGAGCAGATTGTGAAAAGCATTAGAGACTTGAGAAACGTCTCTTCCCGTTCATAGGTATGGGGACATTCCAGGGCCTGTGTGTCTCAGTTTTAGCAGAATAAATTGCATCCTTTACCTCCTCGCCATGGTGTTTATAGACACAGCAGTGAGCGCCTATGAAGAAGGCAGCACATACAGTAACTAACCTGAATGAGAAACAACAGGATCATTGAAATCTAAAAGGCAGGGAGGATTCGATCTTTGGGCTTACCTATAATTTGTGCACCATACATGTGGAGGAAGTCAGCAGGGACCGTTTAATGACAGTGCTGTCTATAGTGGCAGCATCAAACAAGACATTGGCATAAATCATTGGCACTTTGCAAAGTGTCACTTCTGTCAACCTTCTAGTGATGTGATCTTTAGTCTTTCAGATCCATAGACTGGCATTTGGATCAGCTAAGCATCTCACGCCCTGCCTTGCATATTAACGCTCATCCAGCCAATACTGCGATGCTGAACTAATGCACCTTTTCAACAATTTTCAGCAACCGGCCGAAGAGCTAAGCTTTGTTCTTGATACAGTTGGCAGAATTTCCTGTTCTCAGATGCTGATAGGGCTGTTGATTCATTTTAGGAATTTGGAAGGGGTCACGGAAGTGGAAGCAGTAGTGATTCTGGTATTACGTCAGAAAGCTATTATTATTATAAAAATTTTATGTGCAGCTCAAAGGTTATTTTAGTTTGAATTTCCACTTTATTCGGGAAACGAACTACTTGCTAAAGTAATTGTACACATGTCACAAAAACAGAAATAATGACACCCACAGGCACAGTCACTCACACTTGGTCCGAGGAAATACAATGAATCTACCTATGTGCATAGCAGGATGGGATATCGGCACCTCGAAGTTTGAAAGAATGCTTGCACTCAGCAGGGTCATTTCTTCTGCCAGCATGGCTGAGCCCCTGAGGAACTAGCATTGGTGCTCGGTTTGGAGCTGAAATGAAGGCAGAGCTGCCTATGCTCCTCTTCTACAAGTTTCTGGCACTGTGTCCCTAATTGTCATGGTCTAAGCACAAGGGCTTGACTCTTACTATGTGTTGCTACAGGAAGAAGAAAGGAAGGAATGAAGGAGGAAGGAAGAAAGGAAGGAAGGAAGGAAGGAAGGAAGGAAGGAAGGCCTTTCAGTATATTCCTTGTTCTCACCTCTCTCTTTACTTGGAGCCACAGGCAGCATGTCCTGAGTGGTGTCCTTTCAGGATAAAGGTCATCGATATAAGAAGGCTGGGGGAGTGAGTCAGGGATAAGGAGGAAGGCAAGGACTACTTAGAGGACGGCACCAGGTGAGCCCAGGGGAACCTTTCCATTTTAATTCCCTCTCCATTCTACTGCTTGCTCATCCCTCTAATTTCCCTACTGTGCACCCCCCCTCTCTCTATGTGTGTGTGTGTGTCTGTGTGTGTCTGTGTGTGTTTGTGTGCACGTGTGAATGTGTGTGTATACCTCTGCACAATATATGTGTAGAGTTCGAGTAACTGTTGGGACTCAGTTCTCTCCTTCTCCCGTGTGAGTTCTGGGGTTGAAACCCATGTGGTCAGGCTCGATTGTTTGTTTGTTTGTTTGTCTAATCATGTCTTTATGTCAGAATGGACACATAGATGTTTACTTTTTGATTATAATTTATGTAAGTTGTTTATTTTGTTCCTAAAGTTGCTCCCCAGTCAGGATCGGCCGTTGGCAGGTTGTTTCAGCTGACTTCTCCAGCGCTTTGACACTGTCACTGTAGGGTCTTTGGAGCACTTCTTTATTCTCTGGCGCTACTGGACAATTGGAACTCGCTTTTCCTGTTTCCTCACTGATCTGGTCAGCCACCATTCTCTAGCTTAAGATGCAGGCTCCAAACGTGCAGTTGTCGCCCGAGTGCTCTCTCCTTCTATGCCATTTGTTACTAGAATTAAATAATGATTCTGAGTTCCTTTTGTTTTCTTTACTAGTGGAGTAATTTACATAGCAACAAAGCTAAAGCTGAGAAATGGAAAAAGTGTTGAAGTTCAAGACAGTTAAATTTTAAACTATCATGTACCAAGGGATTAGACTAAATGGTACAGAAAGTCATACCCAGTGTCGAGGCTTTGAGATGTTTCATTCCAATGACTTGACAAGGAAAGACAGCACACTTTCAAGATGGCGTTAGATAAGACATAAGACTGTGGTTGAAAGTAGTATGGGGCGTTTTTATTACTGAGTGTTGAAAGACAAGGATAGATAGAAAGTTGAAGCTGGGCAGTGGTGGTGTATAACTTTCATCTCAGGACTCAAGAGCCAGAGGCTGGTGGATCTCTTAGTTCGAGGCCAGCCTGAACCCCAGAGTGAGTTCTAGGACAGCCAGGCCTACACAGACATACCCTGTTTGTTTGAAACAAACAAACAGGAAGAAAGGTGGGAGTATGGGGGGGGGGGCTGGCCTTGAATCCTAGCCTGCATTTTATAGGCTGAGGTGGCTACAACTCTCAGCTTGGGTCTGAGAGTCCTGGTTGGGGCTGTGAGGGGATGCAGAAAGGACAGACATGCTGGGGTCAGGTGGGCTGTGCATACTCTGATGGAGCGGCACCAACTACTTCAGCGACCTTGAACTTCCGGGTCTTTATTATGGACGGCATAACAGGAGTGTGCTAGTCTCAAAAGGAGGCGTCTGAGGGTGCGCAGCTTCAGGATGTAAACATCTGGAAATTGGAAGCTACTGTTGCTAGTTTTGCACACACCGTCTAATCATTTGCTCATCTTTGGACCAGAGGAAGACTTTGTCTTTCTGAGCCTGACTCTGATTTCCCATAGGTCTAAGGCCTCGGTCCTTGACATGGCATGCCCACATCAACAGTGAGCATTTACTGGGGACTTCCCCTGCTCTTTACCTACTCGCTCAGTACTTCCTGAGCTCTCCGCATGTGGTGGCTATTTGAAGAAATCAGACCCATCTGTCCAGTGTTCTGTAATACGTACTGAAAATATTACTTGGAGTGACGCTCACCATGGGTGGGCAGTGGAACAGGAACGGCTTGCCATTCAGGTTGTTGACTGCATTAGGGGTCAGGGACTGGGGCACCGATTGCTTCTCTGTCCCTTCATTGAGACACACGCTCATTGGCTCTGCTACCATGTGGACACGGATGTTCAAGTAAATTATAGGAGTATTTTAAATATATTGTATGGAATTAAGTCTGAAGTGGACTGTATGAACTCATTTGCCTTTATAACACTCTATTACTATTAGATTTCAAGCAGGGCTAGGAAGCCCGGGAGGAAGCAGAGAAATGTTCTCCATAACCTAATTGTCTCCGAGGAGGATCGCATGGGCACGCATAATCTCATTGTCTGTAGCTGGAAAATGAGAGGCGAGTGAGAACAATTTCAAAGCCTCAGGCAGGAAATAGTAATAGATCTTAGTCTTTAAACTGGCACAATAAACATGGTCCAGCTTGCATTTTCCTTCGAAGTTTGCATTATTCGTTCGTCCCCCCCCCCAATGCCGTGCCCCTTACCATGACCGTCTCTAGCTGCCCTTTATTCTGTTTGTTTCTGAGCTCAGGTGAGATGTTTAGTAGGCTAACCACACTCTGGACGGATAATGATTTATTACAGAGGCAATTTCCTTTGTCCCAAGCCTTGAAGATGGAATTCTAACCCTTTAAAGTTCTTCAGTATTTTTATGACCCATTCTTTTGCCTCACATCCCAACCCACTCCCACCCTTTATCTGTCTGTAGCTTTTTCCAACTAACTCTGAACCAGAATGCTCACACTGGTCATCTGCAGATGCCAACCGTCTAGTAGAATTCTTGCTTTCATCAAGACCAGGCCTTAGGGGTTCCCTTCACTGTCTGATTCTTGCTTAAGATTGGATGTCGCCTGAGGGAGAAAACACTGCAAAAGAACAGTTCCATTCATTTTTAGTTTTTAACAAGTTTACTTGTTTTATGTGGATGAGTGTTTTGTCCATGTGTTTAGGTGCACATGTATATGTGCACCACACATGTGTCCAGAAAGTCAGGAAAGGGTGTTGGATAACCTAGAACTGTAGTTATGGATGGTTGTGAACCAGCATATGGGTACTGGTACTTGAACCCCAGTTCCTCTGCAAGAGCTACAAATGCTCTTAACCTCTAAGCCATCTCTCCAGTTCCTAGATAACTGCATTTAGCAGTATTCTAGAAGAATTTCACAGTAGAGAATTTAAAAATCTGGAAACATCTTTTTCTGCTGATGTACGTGTGTGTGTGTGTGTGTGTGTGTGTGTGTGTGTGTGTGTGTGTGTATGTGTGTGTGTGTGTGTGTGTGTGATATGAAATAGATTGTGAGGGTGAGAGAGCAGTAACACCTCAGAGGTGTGTAGAGGGAGGGGAAGGGAGCTTTTGGATCAACACAATCTGACACGTGGTTGGTTATCTCTTCCTGTCTTTTCTAGAGACTGGCGCAAGATTTTAACAAGTGATGTGGGTAGTAAGGACCAAAGACGAATCTGGGTTCCAGATAGAGAGGAGAGAATGAGAAAGTCAGGTCTACTAACCCCAGTGAAATAGCTATGTCAGGCCAGGGCAGAAGTGAGACTCTCATAGGTAGGCTAAGTACACTGGCTGCCTGTTCACATAGATGTGTATTTTCTCCATACATACTACTACTACTTAGTACACAGTATTACTACTCAATAGTTATGCTGGGAAAATTTTGGCACTTGGATAAGAGGTGCCATTTGGCCTTTTTAGGGGGGTCTGATTTTTACATCCTCCTGCAGTGGCTGGATTCCTTCAGCTCATGGTACCAACACCCTCCCCACCCCCCAGCAGTTTCCCTATTGTTTCCACTCACAAACAAACCGTTGTGCCGATGGCCTTTTAAGTGGGTGTATGATATGGCAGGAAAGCACTATGTATCTCTGTCTTCGTCACTTCCCACCTCCCTAAGCATCACAGTGCAAGTCTTTGCCAGATGTGAGTGGAAAGGAAGGGGCCACGAGGACATTCTCCGGCTGGCCTTGGACCATGCTGACAGCACGTATCAGCCACTCAGCACTTTTCCAAGTAGCCGCTGATGCCCGGCTACTCAACTTTAACCCAGGAAGAGGAGGTCATTTCAGGAAAGAGACTCACATCAAAGATGGTGCTGGCGGTCCTCGAGAGAGAAGGTCACCGTCTGATATTTCCTTTAGCTTAGTGTCAGCACCCTCTTCGGGGAGTGAGACGCAGTGCTTTTCCGTCAAGGCAGACACTGTGGGTAGATTCATCACTGCAAGCCGAGAGGAAGAAAAGCTTTTATCTCACAGCCTTGGAAGAAGTCATAAGCATTAGCGTTTCTTTTTTCACCATGCGTTAGGCCCTGTGCTGGCCTCTTGCATAAACTGTCTCACTTAATCCTTAAAATAATCAGAGCTGCACCCCATTTTTCTCTCCAGATAAGCCTTTTCTTCTTCCAGTAGACACTGTGATTAAAGTGGCACTCATTTAAAATTACATCCTGTCTCTGACCTATGCTTTTCGATCATTCTTCCATATCACAAACTATTCCGTCTGACCTCTGCTTCATTAGACTCGAACACGCCAAGCTCCTTCTGTATGTCTCCTGTTTTGCTATCATATTCCTCTGCGGGTAATGAAAGTGGAAAATGTTCCACACGCGTCCCTTGTACATGTAGCGATACATAGGTGTTCATTTCCACAGCCTTGTCGCCAGGTCAGACACCCTAGAGGACTGTGGGTCAATGATCCCCAGCTACACCCACAGCCAAAAGCGCCCATGACTGTTCCCTACAACAACGAAAGGTTGTGCAGCTGTGATTAAAGCAAGGACATGGGAGACTGCCCTGGGTCATCACTGTGAGTTCAGAACAGCACCGTTCTTGAGAGAGAAAAATCAGAGGAAGGCCCCGTGATAGATCTGGGTGAGGCATGTTGAAAATGAAGCCATAAGCCACAGAACACAGGCAGCTGTGAGACAGTGAAGCCAAAGCAAGGAGACACGCCCAGATCCCTCCGAAGTAACGCCATCGACAGCATCTCACTGATACCTTGACTGTTGCCCAGTGAAGCTGACCTAACACTTAAAACCTCTGGGCTGTAAAAGAGATGCATGTGTATAGCTGTCTTAGTCTGGGTTGGTGTAAAGAGACTATCATAGATTTGGAGTGTATTTTTTTGCACTTCCTTAGGTCATGAAAGTCAAGTCCAAGATGCTCATAGATCTAGTGTCTGGTGGGAACCCACTTCCTGACTTAAATAAAGATGCTGTGTTCTTCTTGGTTCCCTACATGATAGCAAAGAAGGAAGAGGCAGGCTCTCTCGTCTCTTCTTATAAAGACATAAAGGCTTCCCGCTAATGGCCTAACTCCAAAAGGGTCCCCTTTCTAAATATCATCAGTCTGGGATTAAGATTTCAGTATGTGATTTTGGGGACCCTGAGTTCATAGCAAGTGTCTTAAGTCACTAGGTTTGTGGCAGTTTTCAGTGGTATGGAATGGACGGCGTAATGCATAGGTTTAGAAGACAGCTGGGCAGAGCTATCAAGTTAACCCGTGTATAACACAGAACACAGGACGTTGCAATGACGAGTTTTTAAGACAGCTCATTCTTGGTAAGTGGTAACTCACACTGTGGTACCCCCTCTCTTACCAATCAGGAGTTGCAGAGAAGGTTCTGGTTGGATCTAGATCTAATTGGAAGGAGCAAGGAGCTATTACAATGTAAGGAGAATGGTCATCTCGAAACAGCACCTCAGAAAATGTACTAAAGCTACAGTGAATTTTAGCAGAGTATTGACTTTTTAAGTAACATTTTAATATTAACCACAACTCTAATACTCAATTAATAAGTCGCGTATTATGTTAAAATATGATTGACAGGAAATCTATATCAACATTCCATTTTCAAAGAATAAAATTCAGCCCGTGATGAAGCTAAATTTCACACCATTTATTTATTTGATCTCTAATGATTCAGATTTTATCCAGGATTATATTGACCGGTGGAGGAACTTATTAGAAAACCCTTTTGCCATCTCCCTCTCTTCCCTTTTTCAGCATCGGGTATTAAACCCAGGACCTTGTCCATGCCACAAGTGCTCTGCCAATAGGCCATAGCCATGGATGTATTTCTATCTTGAGATGAGGGTCACTAAATCATCCAGGCTGATATTGAACTTGATCTGTAGTCCGGACCTCCTATCCTGCAGTTGAGATTATAGGCCTGAACCATTAGGTCTCCTGGTTGAAGTAGGTCTTTTTAAACACTGTCTATCTATCTATCTGTCTGTCTGTCTGTCTGTCTGTCTGTCTGTCTATTATCTATCTATCTATCTATCTATCTATCTATCTATCTATCTATCCATCCATCCATCTATCAGTCGCCTACCTACTATCTATCTGGTTTGCATGGGTAGATGGATTGCCCATGCTACAGTGCTTGTGGAGGAGAGAGCTCTCTCCTCCCATTCTGTAGGTATCAGAGACAAAACTATGGTGGCCGGACTTGACAGCCTTCACCCACTGGGCCATCTTCATGGCAAAGGAGCCTTTCTTTACCTTTCTGCCTATCACACCACTGGTAGTAAATTTAGACATGATTGGCTGTACATTTAGTGTTTAGTTGCCTCCGAGTCATCAAAAATACCTAAAAGCATTTCCTTGTGGTCACTGGTAGAAACTTATTATGTTTCATGTATATGGATGCTTTTTCTGCATGTACATCTGTGAATCAGGTCCATGTCTGTGCTCAAGGAGGTCAGAAGGAAACTCCCTAGGACTGGAGTTAGATTGTGAGCCGCCATGTGGGCGCTGGGACTGGAACCCTGACCTCTTAACACCCTCTTAATTGCCAACACGCTTAACCAGATCGACTAGTCTCTCCAGATCCACTCTAATGAAGTTAAACCAATGCCATTAGCTTTGCTTTAAAAGATTTTTCTTAGACTTATTTCTACTATGTTGTGTATGAGTATTTTGCCTGCATGTAAGTCTGTGTGCCGCATTTGTGTTTGGTGCCCAAGGAGGTGTTGAGCCCCATGTGGGTGCTGGGAATCGAACCCAGGTTTGTGTGCTCTTAACCACGGAGCCGACTCTCCAGCCCCCCTTTCCATTTTATTCCTACTCTTCTGAGTCTGTATTGGACTTCTCTCTCCCTCACCACCCTCGGAACCTGAAAGTAGTGTGAGGGAAGAGACGGGTTTGTTAATCTTCAGCAACATCTTCATTTGAAAGTGCAGTCTTCGAGTTCTCACATTACCACTGCTCTTTAGAATGTTCTGTGCCTTCACATGCTGGATCACAACGTCCCTACTCAAGCCGAGTTCCAGCCCCATGCCCGGAAGTGCTCATCCTAACCTCCCTGGCACTTCTAAGAACAATGTTATAGCCCAAGACAAGCAGATAGACAAGCAGAAATGATACAAGTGTTTCTACTAATTGCAGCAAACAGCCCTGGAAGCAGAGAGAACAGCTAAGGGAGTTTCTGGACAGTTAATTCCTCCTAAAAGCACAATTCACAGCCACACAGTCTTGAGCGTTGGACTAAAAGTTTGGAGGCAGGAAATTGCAGTCTTTTCAGAAATGTCCAGTGGGGAACAAGTAGACTATACAGTGTGCATTAGAGAAAGGAAGTGCTAGGCAGTAAACTATGCAAAACTCTGGGATTTTTTTTTTCTGTTATCTTCTGAGCAGAAGTGAGTGTTTCTGGATATACTATTTCCACAAAAAGAAAACATTTAAAGCCAAATAGATTTGCTCTTCACTACTTTTTGTGCCAGGGTCTGATCCAGGTCCTGTGCTCACTAGGAGTACGGTCCCCTCTAGAGCTTTCCTGGACTTCTCCACTAAAAAGTTCTTATCTCAGGCTGGGGAGATGGCTCAAAGATCAAGAGTGCTGGCTGCTCTTGCAGAGGACCTAACTCAGGTCCCAGCACCCAGTCAGGTGTTCACAACTGCCCGTAGCACCCAGTCAGGTGTTCACAACTGCCCGTGGCCCCGGCTCCGGGATATCTTATGTGTACACGTGCACACAAAGACATCCATAGATTTTTTTTTAAGTCAGCTTCATAATTTCTTTTTTTTTTTTAACTGTAGAATTAATTTTGGGCGTGGAGGCTCTATTCTCCTTTTGCTCCTAAATATCTACAGGGGATTTCTGCCCCACCGTAATCTGTTTAGTTCCTGCATAAATGACACAGAAACACCAGTGGCTGGCACTATGCTGGGAAGATTTTGAAATTATTCTAATACCCAGAGAAGTGCCCTGTTATTCATCAGTGGGTCCTGCTTAGGCTAGTTCTACTGTAGCTGTCTGTCTGTGTAGCTTATCTTGAACTCATGGCCCATTCTGTCTAATGGTGACCTTCTTCTTCCCCCCCCCCACCCCGTGGTCTCTCCTGAGACCCCTCATGTGATCTTGAGTCCTGCCTACCTATCCTCTCCTTCCAGTCATAGGCTCTGGCTTTTTATTCACCAGTCAGAGATGACTAGGGGGCATTCTTTACTGCACATCGAGTAATAAAATGCCAGATTCCAACCTGATCTGGGGGCACAGAATCTGAACACAGTGCACAAGATCAACCCCAACATTTTTGGCTATTATTATTTTTAATTATCTTAACATTAAAACAACAACAAAAGGTATCGGCAAGGCTGTCGAGATGACTCAGGGACAGGGATAAAGAACACTGGCTGTTCTTGCAAACAATCTGGGTTTAATTCCCAGCACCCACATGGTGACTCACGACCATCTGTAACTTCAGTTCCAGGAGACCCGGCCCTTATTCTGACCTCTGGAGGCTTCTGGATATGTACAGTACATATACATGCATTCAGGCACACATGCACATACATGAACATCAAATAAAGTAAATATTTAAAAATGATGTTAGTAAAATCTTTATTACTGAATTATATTACTTACTTAATCATTTGGCAATTCGAGGCACGGTGTCATTCTGTAGCTCTGGCTGTCCTAGAATTCCCTGTGTAGACCAGTCTGGCTACATAGGGAACTCACAGAGATCCATCTGCTTCTGCCTCCTGAGTGCTGGGATTAAAGGCACGTATCACTAGGCCCAGACTGTCGTATATTTTAAGGCATAAAGATAGACATTTGTCTTGAAAATCCCTCCACTTCTGAAGCTCACATGGAACAGACAATGATACTGATATCCAGGATCATTAGAGGGGGTATCAACTATGAATTAACTCTAATACCAGGCTTACTAAGAAATCTAGCAAAGACTGGAGAGATGGCTCAGTGGTTAAGAGCACTGGCTGCTCTTCCAGAGGTCCTGAGTTCAATTTCCAGCAACTACATGGTGGCTCACAACCATCTGTAATGGGATCTGATGCCCTTTTCTGCTGTGTTTGAAGACAGCAACATTGTACTCATATACATAAAATAAATGAATACATCTTAAAAAATAAAACAAGAAATATAGCGTACGGGTGGGGGAGGGTAGTGGTGGTAGTTTCAGTCATTTGAACACTGAGCTGGAAGAAATATAACTTAACAGTTCAAAGCCAGCCTGGGTAGCAGAGCAAGACCCTGACACAGGAAAAGAAAATATAAAATAGTCAATCGACTAATAAATGTCATTTTCAAAAGTTGGGGTTTTTTTTTCGAGAGATATTTAAATAATAATTTCCACACTTTATCATTCAAATGATCTTTTAAAAGTTATGGGGGAAATGTAAGTTATTTAGGAGATCAATCAGTTAGGTCTTGAGAGATGTCACAGTTGTTGAGTGCTCACTGCTCTTATGGAGGACCTGAGTTTGGTTCTAAGCACTCACTTGGGGCACTCACGATTGCCTGCAACTCCACTGCAGGGCATTGATACACTAGATTCCTAGGACATTGCTCACACACATCTACACACACACTGAGACACACATATATAATAAAACAAATCTTTCCAAAACTAAAGCCAACCACTTGAAGTGAATTTAGACCTTTCTTTCGAACTACTAAATCAATTTTACTTTGGTTGTAATGATATATAAGATAATTTAATAAGCACACATATCATATTACATAGTAGAACTCTTTGTATTGAAAGTTGAAATCACGGTCTCTGTACTGAGTTGATTCAGCGCCGTCTGCTGAGACGGTTCATTGTTAATTGAGCCATCTTACAGTAAGACAGGCAGATTAACGAATGTAATTTACTACTCTGTCTCTCAGCTCATGGCTAATTTTAGGGATATACATACTATTTTTTTTCAACAGTGTTAAGATGATCAAAGTTACAGCTGTTGCTCAAGCTTTCTCTGGGGATTGAGTGATTTAGAATAATGTGCCTAAAATACAAGTTTTCCCACTTTGCCTCAGTTAGGATCCCCAAGGTCGTCTCAGCATTGATCTCTCAGAGCTAGAAAAACGAGTTGATGGGTTTATATGCCTTTTTAGCCATGACTAACAATTACAGTTTTATCTTAAGTGAAAGGATGAGAAGAAAAAAAAAATATCGCGCATGTTTACCATTCCGTTTTAAGAAAACATAAAATTAAAGCATCGTGTTCTTGCCCTGCGAGAACAAACTTCTGAGATTTCACCCTGAGGCTTTGACAGTTAGCCTCGAACAAGGGTGTGGAGAATGCTCTTCTCCCCTCCCTCCTGAGAACTTCGTAAGCTTTGCTCGTAAAAAAATGCAAACAAAAATGCTCAGCCTTTTGATCTGGAGGATTAAATGGCCTCTCCAAATCTCCGGCGAGAACTGGAGGATTCTGAGCTAGGGCAGGCACAGCAAACTAAATGTGCCACACCAATTCCCAACAGCAGACATTCCATGACTTCTAGTCTCTGTCACCAACAAAGAGTGTTGGTGGGATAGGTGGGAGGACAGAGGTGGCAGAAGTCATCTATTGGCCACATTCACATTCATGTTCATTTTCATGCTAACGAAAGAACAAGGCACACTCAAAGGCTTCATTTACTATAGGCCTTTCTTTCCTCCTTATTCTTTTTCTTCCTTTCCTCCCCCCCCCCCCCCCTTTTTTTTTTGACAAGGTCTATGCAGAGTGAAATTCAATTCTAGTCAGACCTGGGTCACCAGGGAGTTGATATCCCAAAGGCCTTTTTGTTTCCCTGGTGTCAAGATCTGAGTGAGTTAGTATTTAGCTGCGGGAGCCCAGGAAGCCTCTTACTAAGCAAGACAATGACCAGGGCTTGGGGAGTCACTATAGCTCCACCCAGTCACTGTCATTCTGAGAGGTGACCCATGCATTTCCTCTGCGGAGAGGGAGCGCTGTAGAAGGTGACCTGGTCATCCTAGGTCTAAGTGTCATTGATTGGCTGATGATAGACAAGGCACGACATGAATCTTCGTGACACTTCATTCAACAAGCATCTCGGATTTATTACCTAGGTTAATCTTGTTTTCCTTTTACTTGGCCTAGAGTTTAGCAACAGGAACGTGCAGGGACGGGTTCCCTTGTTGCAGGTAGTGACTATCAGAAAGAGAAAGGTCTCTCATAGCCTTATGCAGGCCTTGCGCAATTGCTGGGGAAGGCGGCTGATCACAGAGTTACTAAAATATCAGAAATGGACGTGTTGTCTCTAAGGAAGAAGGCAGACCATGAGCAAACCTGATCCTTTCTTTACTTTAAGACCTAAACTGGTGCTTTCTTCTCTTTGAATGTTTCAAATGCTGAGAAAAAAACAAACCTTTAGCCACAGAAGTTTCTTCTTTGGAATATTTTCCAACAAATGTATACCAAGTACACACACATAAAACTATGAAACTTGAGAAATTAACTCAATTAAAAAAAAAAAAAAACGTGGTGACAAGAAGTGCCTATATGGTAAACATCTACTTTGGTTGTCGTCTATAAGTCCCAGTGTCCTAACTGAAGCAAAAACTTGTCCAGACTCAGTGGTGGGTATAAAAGTGACTAAAACCTCTCTAGCCCCACACTGTACTTTAAAGTGTTTCAAGTATTCTTACTCTTTCCTTCTCCTATAAAACTAAAATGTCCTACAAAATGTCCTTGATGATATCTGCTATCAACATGGAAAAGGACAAAGACTTTTGGGGCTCACCTGTAGCTTAAATAAAAAGTAAGGGAAAAAATGTGTGTGTGTGTGTGTGTGTGTGAGAGAGAGAGAGAGAGAGAGAGAGAAAGAGAGAGAGAGACAGAGACAGAGACACAGAGACAGAGTTTGAGTGAGTGAATGTGTGTGTGTGTGCTAGTGTGTGTGTGTGTGTTTGTGTATGTGTGAGTGTATGTGTGTGTGTGAGAAACAGAGAGTTTGAATGACTAAATGTGAGTGTGAGTGTGTGTGTGAGAGAGTGTGTGTATGTGAGTGTGTGTGTAAGTGTATGTGTGTGTGAGAGAGAGACAGAGACAGAGAGTTTGAGTGACTAAGTGTGAGTGAGTAAGTGTGAGTTTGTGTGTGTGTGAGAGTGTTCGGATGTGTGTGTGTTTGTGATATCTTGAAATTTGTGAAGTTGTTATTGCTGAATCACATAGTAAAAGTTGGCTCATGTACTTAACAAAAAAAGAAATAAACAATTTTCAGTATTTTAGGACTTTCTCAGTAATCTTCAGTACTTCTACAAAGCATGATTTGATTGTGTAGGTTTCCTGTGATACACAGTAGTTTTATTGTGTTCTGAATACTTGCTGAGTCCTGGAAATATAATACTCTATTAAGCTTCCATTCTAATGAAGGAAAGATGCAAGAGATAGGAGAACTGGGCAATTAAAATAACTGTGCAATAATTCATGAGCAAGGTAAACCTGACAGGAGGCTGAGGCATTCTGCTATAGAAGGTGTGGTCTTGGGATCTGGCAAGATGGCTCAGCAGGGGAAGTTATATGCTGCCAAGCCTGATGACCTGAGTTTTATCCTCAAGATCCCCATGACGGAACTCCCACGAGCTATCCTTTAATCTCTACTAATGTGCTCAAATACACAGTCACACAGACACAGCTAGATACATACCTACATACAATACAAGACCCTGAAACACCTCAAGAAGTTGGCATTTGAATGAAGACTTGAAGAATAAGATGTGGGCCATGAGAAGAGCATTGTAGGTCAGGGCACAATAAATACGAAGACTCTGTCTCTCTCCAACTTCCATTTTGACCAGTCTTCTAGAACATGACGGTATTGTGAGACTCTGCTGTGAAGCCATTTTAGGAGTCAGACCCAAACTCACCATCAAAACCATGTGGGGTCGCACTGTGGACTTGCTTAGAGCAGAATGCCAAATGGATCGTTCCATCCAACGAGAGTACGTAGAAACAGGAGTGCGGAAGACCCAACAAACACTGAGAATGAAAGGTCAGTACCTGTTGCCCTCTGAGGGCAGACTTCCTGCTACTCACTCCTACATAGAAACTGTATGCTTTTACAAAAATATTTTGAGATAGACCTCACAGAGTAGAAATCTTACAAAAGAAGAAATATTGCAGAGTGTCAAATGTATCAGAAACCCCCGTGCCAAGGTGTTGAACTGCCCTGCTGACCCCGGGTGGTCTCCAAAGTGGTCTGGAAGGAGTGGTATTCTGTTAGATGCACATCAGCTAATCAAGTCACTTACTTCTGTGTTTCCAACAGGCTTCTTGTTCATCCCGTGTCTTTGGCAAAGCTGGAAGGCTGCCTGGATGCCTAATCTCATTTCCAAATTCTAGGTTTCTCCTATGTGCACACTGATGTGAATTTGTGATTCTTCCAGACACCTGTGCAGGCAGGGTGAGCCACAGGAAACTTGATTGAATTCTTTTCAATTTAGTTTCTCCCAAGGACCACCCTCACTCCTTTCTTTCCCTTAAGGCAAAAGGTGCAGTGTAGGGGGAGGAGGAGGGAAGGGGTAATTTGTGACTTGGTGCTTTTAAATTCCAAGTTCTTCATTTTCGTGATTTCTAACTCAACAAGTATGTTTGGAAAGCCAAACTCAGAGCTGTATTGGGAAGACGGCCAACCCTTTGCCCACTGCACCTGGTCCCTTAAGAGATAATTTGTATGTGAGGCAATGAGAGCATTGGAAGTGGTTTTCATTTTGTTTTGTTTTAAAGGTGAAAAATGCTCTTTATCTTTACAGGCATAATCTGAAGACAGCAGCTGGCGATTTATATGTATAATTCTGCAATTTGCTGTACAAGTTAAACTATTTTATCTGGCCTTTGCAATGATAGAAAGCACACTACTGTAGTGCTTCAATATAACAACAGGAAGCAGAAATAGAATACAGACAGATAAAATTGTGTAATGGCCTCACGATGGTGATGTGAGCAGCAATTGCTTCATTCCATTAAGATCAGGGAGAATGCTTGCAGACATCTCAGAAGAAGCCATAATTGGCTGCTTAGGGATGCAGGTAAATAGACTTTATCTTTCTGAATTTTCAGATTTATTTTTGTAAGTGAATTCAAGACCCAGTTTTAAAATACAGTTAGTGTTTATTTAAGGAGCACACCCCCCAGCCCCTCCAATTCAGCAAAATGGATATAAAAGAGGATCATTAGAAATATTTCTGCTGGATAAAAGGCAAGTTTCCTCAAGGTGATTATCGCTCAAGAGTGTTCAAGCTACACATGGGGAGAAGCCTGCTGGGCAGTAGAATTACTAATTAAGACAACGTTAAATTGGCTGTCAAATATCAGCATAAATCCTCAGATCAGTTTAAAATGTTTGTTATTTATTTATTTTATGTGTAGGAGTGTTTTGTCTGCATTTCTGTCTGGGCACCACATTCATGCTTGATGCCTGAGGAGGCCAGAAGTGGGTGTCAGATTTCCTAGGATTGACACCACACATGTTTGTGAGCCACCATGTGGGTGCTGGCAGTTAAACCTAGGTCTTCTGGAGAAGAAGCCAGTGCTGTTAGCTGCCAAGCCATCTCCCTAGTTCTACAATTTTTACAAAATCTAGGACACTTGAATTATATCTGCCATGTTTCTGGGACTTCGAAAGATAATAAGCTAAAAGGTCAATCTGGGGAAAGACTGGTACTGTAGTAGTTTTCTTGCTATATTTATTTATAATCCCAACAACAATATGCTCATTTTACATTTGTGTGTATATATATTTTAGCTGGAACTAAGAAGTGTTTACCCTTCTTTGGATAACCTACTTAATGTGGTACCCATTCTTACATTGACTATCTTACTATAGTATCTTTCAGCATATAAACATTCTGCCATTAGATCTTTAAGTGGTTTTAGGTGACCAAGTGGAACAGCTGCTACTCACACAGGCTCTTCTCAGCAGCCAGCAGAATGGAGCCTAATAGGGTAAAGGGTTTCTGAGGACATTAGCAGCCATCGGTTCTTAAATAGCCATTCACTTTTACTTACCAGTTTAATTGATAAAATAAGATCTCTATCTCTTAAAGACTTAAGAAAATTTCAGACTAGGTGTGTTTATTGTAGGCTTAGATGTTTCAAAACCTACTTTAATAAGGGTTCTTAAATGCTTTATCCTTCCTTCTAGCCAACCACCCACCAGAGGTACTAGGAAGAAAAGGTTTATAGGGAAAAGGGGGATATGGACTTGTTTAAAATTAGTTCTTTGGGGGCAGTTCCGATCTTTGTTGTCAGGATATCGGCAGTTCAGTTCCTCAGCAGTGGAAGCTAGATCCATTTGCAAACACCATTCACCAATCAGCAACAGCAGTCCCATCCAGAAGAAACTTCGAGCATCTGCCAGTTGGCCCGAGTCTGTGGAAGTGGAAAGAAATGGTCAGGATATCACGAGAAGTTCTCTGCTTCTCTCCACAAAGTCATGAAGACAATGATCAGTGAAGAACGAAAGATGAACCAAAGGCACAGCATCGTCAGCAAAGCCCAATGTCAGCAAAGCCCAGTGAAGATCAGCAAAGAATGGCAAGGCGAACCAATGCCACAGCACTGCCCACTGTCTGTTGGGTTATAGTTATATCCTTTCCAAACTTCACATGTCCTCTCAAACCTCTGCTCTAGCAAAACATCACATGATCCTTTTCCAGGCAGCTTCTAGAAAAACACCATAGGTCTGTTCTCAGCAAAACATCCTCCTATGTATCTGCCTCAGCAAAACATCCTCTTATAAGCCAGTTTCCAGAAAGACATCACATGTCAAAACCAAGTTTCCAAAGGAACCAGAAATTTCCACTTCAGTTTATAATCACTATTTGTAAAAAACCTTACCTGTTGATGTTGTTCCCATCAGAAATCAAGGTGAGAACTTTTCTTCTTGGGGTTGATAATAATTTTGGTTTTTATGTGTGTCAAGAATATCCACAATTTTAAAAATTAAATTGCTCACATATTTTTCCTAGGGGAAATAATAGGTCACTTCTCAGCCTCAGAGGGAAGCCACCTGTAAAACTTCTGGTGGCTTCAATTCTATTTGGCTTTGTCATTAAATCTTCCTACAAAGCTGACTCCTGACTGCTTACTTCAGACACTTCCCCGTTGGCTGTGGAAAGTGTTTATCTTTCTTGTGTTCTTACCAGCGTTCTCTCTCCTTTATTGCTGGCACATTTCTAGTTTCCAATTATCCCCACGTAATTGTATTGTAATTGTGTTTTGTTTATTATTCAGGATCTCATTATCATGCCTACATCATTGTGCTCACGGCTGAGTGTATCGTATACTATAATATCAATACTTGCAGTGTCACTTCAGAAATACAATTTACCTATTTGACTCATATTCTTGATTTTCATTTATTTAATTTTCTGTGTGTTTGAAGCCAGTTTGTTCCTGATCCTTCCCAAGTTAAACAGATCTGTTAGTGCATTTGAAGATTTTGGGGCATCCATCTGTTTCTGTGGTAGTCATTAGGACTAGTCTTGGATGTCCTGCTTTGTTCTAGTTTGGGTTAGTTGTCCTCTATGCTGACCACACTGCCCTCTGGGGCAAGACAACTGTTTCCCATAGACAGCCATGACATGCTTTAGCTTTTCAGGCCAAATGGTCACAGGTCCATCTCCTCAGCTTTGATGTTTCACCAGGTAAGCAGCCATGGAGAATGTGTAAATGCTAGACGTGACTGAACTCTACTAGAGCTTTATCCATGGACATTAAAGACTGAGCTTCTCATACTCTTACCTCAGCAAATACTCTTCCTCCGATTCTTTAAAAAGCCACTTTGAATTGTAAAGGAACCCCAACCACTCTTACTTACCCAGCCACGTGAAAAACGGGTGTCAGACAAAAGTTGTCTTGGGGTACAGTTTGCTGCCTGTCTTTTGTGAGGTGACTCTGCTTCTGCTTTGATTTGGATCCTGAGCTCCTCTGATAACGGCTGTTTGGGGTTGTTGGGGTGTTTTGAGACAGAGTGACTAGTTTAGGCTGGCCTCGAACTCACCTTTGTAGCTATCATTGAATGTCTGATCCCTTTGTTTCTACCTTCTAAATACCCAGTATTATGGGTGCTGGGAATCAAACCCAGGGCTTCTTGTACTCTCCTGACTCAACTGTACGTTACAGTTCCACAACCTTTTTCTCCTTCCTGTTCCACACACTATGACACATCATATCTTTTTTCTCCCTTTCTCCTTCCCTTCCCCCTTCTGTCCCTCCCTCTCCCTTCCTCCTTCCCTTCCTCCTTCTGTCCCTCCCTCTCCCTTCCTCATTCCCTTTCTCTTTCTGTCCCTCCCTCTCCCTTCCTTCTTCCCTTCCTCTTTCTGTCCCTCCCTCTCCTTTCCTCCTTCCCTTCCTCCTTCTGTCCCTCTCTCCCCCTTCTTCTTTCCCTTCCTCCTTCTGTCCCTCCCTCTCCCTCCTTCCCTTCCTCTTTCTGTCCCTCCCTCTCCTTTCCTCCTTCCCTTCCTCTTTCTGTCCCTCCCTCTCCTTTCCTCCTTCCCTTCCTCTTTCTGTCCCTCCCTCTCCCTTCCTCCTTCCCTTCCTCTTTCTGTCCCTCCCTCTCCCTTCCTCCTTCCCTTCCTCTTTCTGTCCCTCCCTCTCCCTTCCTCCTTCCCTTCCTCTTTCTGTCCCTCTCTCTCCCTTCCTTCTTCCCTTTCTCTTTCTGTCCCTCCCTCTCCCTTCCTCCTTCCCTTTCTCTTTCTGTCCCTCCCTCTCCTTTCCTCCTTCCCTTCCTCTTTCTGTCCCTCCCTCTCTCTTCTCCTTCCTTCCTTTTCTTAGCTGCAGTGGCCAGATTGCTCTCAAATTCCAGACCTCAGCATCCTCAGTGCTGGGCTTACAGACATGTGTCAGCACTAAGCTTACATCCTAGATCTGGTCTTCTATTGCCTCCCGAGAAAACAACTTTAGGATCATAAATAACTGAAGTTCACCATTTAACTCTCACATTTACTTTACAGACATCATGATTTTGGATTTCCATTGTTTCCCCGTTGTTTGCTAACTTCCACTGTTGCTACCAAGAAGTCTGATAGTGACATGATTCTTTCCTTCATATGTGCATGCATCTTCCTTCCCCTGTCTTTTTTTTTAATAAGATTTTTATCTCATCTTTCTTGGAGATAACTTTAAGCTAATATAAATGTAGTTAAATTTTTTTCTCATGTACTTTTAGGCACACACATAAAGATGAGAACTAAAAGGTAATGGTAAGTCTGTGGCTGAAGCTTGTTGAGTTTGGTGATGTGTAGGGAACACACACAGTCTGTCATCATGATGGTCTGGCTGTATTCCTCAAAAGGAATGGTGTAACTCCTACCTAGACTATTCGACTTTTGTTGCTAGCATTCTGGGAATGAGATTTAAAAGGAGAGACATGTATTTATTTTAAAGTGCAGTATAAAGATTCCCATACCATCTTCTTTGTTTTCTTGAGTATGATAGAATTGTACCTCTATCTCAGTTTTGCCTAGGTTCCATGGGTCCTGAATCCCTGAATCTTCTACTGGGGAGTAAACATCCTGCCGCTGGGGAGGGGCAGCCTATAATGTGTGATTGAAGAAGCAAGAGCTTTGTGTTAGCTTTGTTGCTTTCAGAGTATTTTAAAATTACATTTCTTTTAACTGTTTCAGAATGTATTTGTGCATATAATGTGCTTTAATAAAATCCACCCCTTGTTTCCTTCCCTTTAACTCCCCTCTTCCTCCTTTACCCTCCCAACTCTGTGCTCTGTCTTAAGTCCACAAGTTCATTTTGTGGTGATTGTGTGTGTATGGGTGTAGACTATCTACTGTAGCATGGGAAGCTGTGTCATCTCCTGGGCTACTTGGAAGGTTCTTTTGAAGTAAATGAAGTTGTTTCTTAGAACCCCGTGGCCAGTTTAGGATTTATCTCTTTTCACCTGCTTTCCTGTTTTCAGTGTTCTATGACATCATCTCTTTTCTCACTGTTCTATGACATCATCTCTTTTCTCACTGTTCTGACATCATCTCTTTTCTCACTGTTCTATGACATCATCTCTTTTCTCACTGTTCTATGACATCATCTCTTTTCTCACTGTTCTGTGACATCACCTCTTTTTCTCACTGTTATGTGACATCATCTCTTTTATCACTGTTCTGTGACATCACCTCTTTTTCTCACTGTTATGTGACATCATCTCTTTTATCACTGTTGTTCTGTGACATCATGTCTTTTCTCACTGTTCTGTGACATCATCTTTTTTCTCACTGTTCTGTGACTTCACCCCCTTCTCCTGCTGTTCTGTTATTCTTTGTAAGTTCATGTTTTACAAACTCTTCTATATCATTAGTGATGCTGAGGGCAAGAATGAAGATGAAGTATTCAGTTTGTCATTTTAAAGTGGACTAATTTTAAGGGAGGAGTTCTCTCATGAAAACATATTAATCTTCCAGAGATTTCAGTCAGAACTCACATAGTTTATAAAGTATGTCTTTGTGGGAGGCATAGCCTGTGAATAAATAGCTTTATCCTTGAGGGAGTAATAGTAAGTTTGGCTTCATATGTTTTTGGCAGATGCCTGGAGTTATGTGTCCTAAGGTATTATGTGTTTTGAATATGTAGGGTTACTCTCTGTAGGGGCTGTTCTAAAGTACATTATGTGCTATTACAGTGTTTTGACAATGAGCTTATATTAGTTAGTACTAGATTAATCTGGTTATGGCAAAAACACTCAAGTAACAGAGGCTTCATAACTCTGTAATGGCATTTTCCTTATGTAAATGAAGTTTATAGCTTTGTGTGTATCTTCCATGTGGCCCAAGATGGGTCCTTCAGTTCCAACAAGGTTTTCACTTCAGCCAACAAGTGTGTGCATGTGCACCTTTCTTCTCTTTAAGGGTAATTTCTAGAAATTGCATGGATTAACATTGCATACATTCCACTGGGCAGAAAATAGTCAAATGACTATATCTTAGTTACAAAGAAGTTTGAAAATTGTAACTATTATTACAAATAGCCCAACAATAGCCTGTTTGTTTGTTTGCTTTTATAAAGGAGTGGGTCTTTATAAATACATGTGGTCTTGGGAAGTATGACACATGAAGGAATAAAAAATGGATAACCAGGGGAGAGGAAGTGTATGTAGTGTTTTCAGAAGAGTGTGAGCGAGTCTCCAGATAAGAGAAACAGGGAAATGGGCGTTAGGAGAAAGCGCTGGTCAGGGGGCCTGAAGCCTGGAGACTCCTCTCTGTTCTACAGATTCCCTTGCACAAGGTCCTCTCTGTGAACTACTTTTTATTCAACTTGCTGAGGACCATCAAGTAGTAAATGCAAAGACAGAGATGCCCTGGTAGCTGGGGTTAGCTTCAAATCCGTCATTTACTCTGCAGGGTCAACGTCTGTAAGATGAGCTATGTTTTAGAACTTGGGATAAGTTTAGTATTCTAAACACAGCGTCTGATTTTAGATTACTTTATAATCAGGATAAACAAAGCTCCATAATTACTCTTGGCCTTACTTTGCTTATCAGTGAAATGAGATATTAAGAATAGACTTACAACTCCAGAATCGTATATTGTAATGCCATGGGATGATGTAATGAACTAGAAGGATGGGTATCGAGGAATATTACGAAGTTGCAAAGACAATGGAATGTTACTTTACAGCTTTCAGATGCCAGGTAAAACAAGAGCTTAAATACTTTATTACAGTAGCTCATACAATGTTTTACCTATTTGTTTTGTTTTGTTTTGTTTGAGACAGGGTCTCTCTTTGTAGAGATCTGGGTGTCCTAGAACTCTCTGTGTAGACCTCCATGGCCTCAAACTCACAGAGATGCTCTCTGCCTCCCAAGTGCTAGTAGTAAAGGTACCTGCCACCACCCCTGGGTGCACACTATGATTTTTGATGTCATTTTTTTGTAAAGATAGACTTTGGGGGGCTATTTTTACTTAAGAACAACAATAATCAAAAAACAACACTACTTGCAAATCAGCAGAGAACAATAAATAGGTTTGTAGAGCTGAGTCTGACTCCACGGTTCTCTATGAACTGTGCACACTAGTATATGCATCTCAATAGGCAATAATTATAGCTCCTCATTAAGCAAAATTATACTTTTCTTTTTACTTTGTGTGTTTGTTTAAAAGCAGCTCTTAACATGTTGCAAATGCTTATTAGATGTCTAGACCCACCTGAGTACCTTTAATCCCAGGGCTTTGGAAGCAGAGGTGGGTGAGGTTGTCACTACCACTTTGGTTTAGGGAATGCTCTGAAAAGAAATCACCAAGAAGTCATTGACTGTGACCCAGGAAAATCTGGGTATCTTTGGATTAAATTCACCTTTAAGATGTTATCAAGTTGACTGCTAAATGTCAACTTCTATGTCCAGAACCGTTCTCTTAGTACGGTTAAAGGTTGTCAGCCTGGCCCTGAAGATTGCAGGAAGGAAAAAACTAAGCGAAGGGTCATTTCTCACACCATATTCAACTGATTCCAACAGCTCTCCACAGGGCTGCACACACAGTGTCCCCTGATACTCTTAGATCATTGTTTGGGTCATCTTGGGGGAGTGTGTTTTCTTCCCATTTTCAAATTTAAAGTTGGGTCAGTTAGTAATAGCTGATCCTCGCTGAGGGAGCTGCTTGCTGGGTTGTGAGATGAGTCCCAGCCAAGGGACTGAGTAGAGAGTTGTTTTTGGCAAGAAAACTGGGACTCGGGATATGATTTCATAAAGAACAGTGTTAAGTACAATAGTCAACCAGCCCAGACTTTAACATTTGTCAAATATTCAAGAATGTGCGTGAGATTCAGACTTTTGGCTTCCTGGGGCTAAAAGGCCCAAATGACTAACCAGAGTCTTTTTTTTTTTTTTTTTTTTTTTCTGAAAAACAAAGCCACTGCACTCATTGCTAGGGCTTTCTTACAGTGCCTTCCCCAAACTATCAGTGGAGGCCAAAATCAGCACAAACAACCAACCAAAGCTCTGAGAAAGTCAACAACCATAATATTCACATAAACTGGCTGATTAAATGGAGAAAACTGTTGATATCAAGAAACTCAGAATGATTTAATAAGAATATTAACCACAGGCTGTAAGTCTGTGCAGCACTGCTTTCTCAGTCACATGAGAATCCATCCTGAGCATGAAAACTTCCACCTTACGTCAGAGAATAGAGCAGATGATCGGGTTTCCCTCCTTCTGGTTGTTCAGGTGCCCATGGATTTGATGTGCATCATGAAAACACAAAGTGGGACAGGTGCTCACAGCAATGCGCCTGTTCATGTCGGTGCTGCTTGAATTTCTCTTCCTCCTCCTCCTCCTTCTTCTTTTCTTCTTCTCCTCCTCCTCTTCCTCCTCCTCATTCCTTCTTCTCCTCCTCTTCTTCTCCTCCTTCTCCTCCTTCTCTTCTTCTCCTCCTCCTCTTCCTCCCCCTCCTTCCTTCTTTTTCTTCCCTCCTCCTCTTCTACTTCTTTTTCTCTTTTTCTCCTTCTCCTCCTCCTATTTCTTCTTCTGTTGATTCTTTTCTTATGTTTCTTCTTCCTTCCTTCCTTCCTTCCTTCCTCCCTTCTTTCCTTCCTTCCTCCATTCCTTCCTTCCACCCTCCCTCCCTCTCTTCCTTTCTTCCTTCTATCCATATGTTCTCTTTACATAGATCTGTCTGGTCAGAACTTACTATGTAGACCAGGCTAGCCTCAAACTCACAGAGATCCACCTGCCTTGGTCTCCCAAGTGCTGGGATTAAAGATGTACACCTCCACACCTTTCCTATAGATGTTTTATCTTTCCTATATTTGCTTTTCTCTTTTGTATCAGACAGACCTACTATTTTTATACTAAAGAAAATGCCATAAAATTTAATTCATCTAGAAGTATCTTTTAACAATATTACCTATATTATTAGGTCATTATGTTAAGTGAAATTAGCTAGACACAGATACTGTTTTTCATACGCAGCATCTAGGCTTAAATTAATATGTATGTGTATATGTGTGTATGTGTGTATGTGTGTATGTGTATGAGAGGTGGATGAAGGAGGACAGCAAGGAGCACATAAGAACAGTAAAATCACATATGTATAAAAATGTCACAATGAAACACATTTCTTCATAGATTAACCAAAGAGCAATTTTAAAAATAATTTAGGGTCTGGAGATGGTTGAACACTTGCCTAGTTCCTTGGTCTCATCCTCATCAATGCATATTAGTGGGCACGAGGGCACATGCTTTTCATCCTAGCATTTGGGAGGGAGAAGTAGGAGGAACGGATGTTCCAGGTCATCCTCAGATACACAGTGAGTTCAAGATGAGTCTGGGCCACATGGAGTGGTCTAAAATCATTAATTTATAAAACGCACTCATTTTTAAAAGAAACACTGTGGGTGGAGGGGATGGCTGAGCCACAGAACAGCCGCTGCATAAGCCTGAGTTCAGGTTTTCAGCACCCACACCAAAGCCTGGTACACTCTGTTAGTCCATATGGGCCTGGGGCATGGGGCACGAGGCACAGAAATAAGGGGACCCCTAGGGACCCTTGGCCAGCAAGTATAGCTGAGTTGGTCTCCAGAGTCAGTGAGATCACCTGTCTCAAAAAAAGGGGTACAAAAAAAGAGGGTGATGGGTGTGGCTGATGCACCCACATGCACTCGTACACCCCCTCCAAACATGCACATATATCTCACGTATGCACACAAGTTTTGTTTTAGCAGAAAGAAAACCTGCTGACTTTGTACGGGTTCTTTGCATCCTCTGTTGCAGCTATGGTCTTTACCATTATCTTCTACATATTCTGGTTCTCTCCTCCGTAATGCACGGAAAATTACACTGGCTTCATATAGGTCCCACAGGCGTGACCAGACTCTGTTTCTTAGTTCCCAGAGACTCACATCTTTTATTCCTTGTGTGTATGTGTTTCCCCACCCTTTTAAGTTTATTTTTCTAGAAATCTCTTGTTTAGATTTAGAATGGTCTCTAAAGTGCTGTTGGATATTCAAGGACAGATCCGGTCATGACAGAGCTATGAAGGAGGATTAATGGCCGATGGGGGTGACAGTCCTGCACACAAGCCACCCAGTGTCTTCCCATGCACTGATATGCCTTTAATTCTAGGTTTTCGGGATGGCAGATGAAATTGCTTTGTCAGCAGTTTGAGGACCACCCCCTCTCCCCCCTCTGTGCTGGGGCTGCCTCTGACTCCCTTTCCCCACTTATTCCTTTTTCAACTGCCTGTCACCACTGACCTTAATAATACCCTCATATCCTCAACAGTTTGGCAACACATAAGCATGAATGTTTCCAGAAAAGAAACATTGCTACATTCCAACTCCCCTACCCTGCCTCCAGTCCAAGATACATTGTGAGCTGGAACTAGTTATGCAGACCATTGGGTAGCTGAAAGACAGCTCTCTAGAATAAGGGTAAAACCTACTCTAATCCTCGAGTTTTGCAAGAGAGGACAGACAGGAAGGTCCCTCGGTGTCCGGTGAAGTTATAAACATGAGTAAGGAAGAAGTTGTAATTAGCAGCCAATGGTGGGTTACGGCACAGAGCTCAGGGATGCCTGCTGGAGCTAAAGTGGTGTTTAAAAGCCAGCGCATTTGCTACAATGTTCTGTTTTCTGCCACCAACTGGGGCTACACATCCCAGTATGAAAGCTCAAGCTCGATGTCTTGGGATTAATCAAGCTCACGTGGTCAGGGGAGCAATGCTCTGCTGGGCGTGTTTTCCCAGTGATTTGCCTTCTTGGCTCGCTCACAGGGGCCTGCCTGTTTTTCCTCATTCTCTGCTGGGTCTTCAGACAGTGCTGTCTTTGACAGCAAGCTGGATAAACCATCAACTGCATGCTGATGAGCCGCTTTGCCTTCTGTCTCAATCAGGACAGGCCGGCCAGGGACAGGGTGGCTACCAAGTTACCTCCCACCATCCCCTGCTGTGCTTTTATCTGGGACTTTTCCCATTTCCTACCTTTTCCTCCTCAATTTAGGACACTTTCCCTCCTGCCTCTTTTCTGCCGGGAGCATAACTGCTTCATTGTCCTGATCATTTGTCTGTTTTCCTGACTGCTTTTACTGATCTTGATCTGTCCATTTTCCATAAGAAAGTAAGCAAACTCAAAACAAACAAAGAAAGAAAGAAACAAACAAACAAAAAAACAAAACCAAAAAAAAAAAAAAAACAGTGTAGTGAGTCTACCCACCTCAATTTTCATATAATGCAACAACAACAACAACAACAACAACAATAATGATAATAATAAAATCCCAAACAAATCTATTCCCAAATTTGTCTGGAGAAACCCATTCCCAACCTTTATAAAAATGTGCTTTGCAGATCTCTGTAAGGACACTGCATGCTCCCTTTGACAGGTCTTAGATGATAATTCCCCTTAGTTCCAAAGACTTTCAGTAGTGTGCCCCAGTCCAGCCTTGGAAACCTTTTTATTTTCCATTTCTCTACAACTGATGTTATAATTAAGCCTTAGCAGTTATAAGTTTAGAGGGTCACAAACTTTACATCTTTTTAAAGATTCTTATTTTTATTTTATGTGCCTGGGTGTTTTGCCTGCATGTATATCTGTGTGAGGGTGTCGGATCCACTGAAGCTGGAGTTACACACAGTGTGAGCTACCGGGTGGGTGCTGGGAATTGAACCTGGGTCCTCTGGAAGGGTTACCAGTGCTCTTAACCACTGAGCCATCTCTCTAGCCCCTTCACATCATTCTGTTTTTAGAAAGTTTCTCTGTCTAACAGCCCCACTATACTGGTGAAAGACCTCCGAAGGGAGACCCTCACTCAAATCTCAGGAGAGGCGCGCACCCAGTGAGGCACCGAGTCCAGACTTGCTGCAATCGCACGAGGAAGTTTATTGAAAGTGAAAGAGTGAGATCTCAGGCCAGCATGCTGGGGTCGAGACTCATACACCACACAGGGGTAGAGGAGTTCGACCACGGCCTGAACTTGTAACAGGCTTATAAAGGCAAAAATCACAAAGGAGGGGGAGGACAGGCGGAATGAGGAAATTCAAAGGGGAAGAATCATACATTTTTTATCAGTACACCCCCAGGCACACCTAGGGCGTTGGAACATTCCACAGAGGTCATCCGGACCTTCTGTGGTATTTTGGGAACTCAAATCTCAAGAAAGTGAGATTTCCTGGGTGGGATTTCCTGGGAGCGATTTCCTGCAGAGGAAATCCCTAGGGCAAGGAATCAGTGTCCTTTGACAACCTTTTACTCTTCACTGGAACTCAAGAGATCCATCTGCCTCTGCCCCCCAAGTTCTGGGATTGAAGGCATGAACCACCATATCCACTTCCTTCTCTATTTGTGCATAAAGGCAGCTAGAGAATTGATGCTCTATGGGTTTTTTTTTTTTAATCGAGACCATCTTTCTTTAAATTCATCTTCACATTTACTTTAAAAAATAATAATAAAAAACCTGCATTACAGGAGTCCCACATTCCCTTCTCATGTATTTTCTGTTTTATGTGTAGTTGGAAGAAGTAGCCAAGCAATGGATACAAACACAGAATTTTACCTGCCAATATGAGTCGTGTGATTTGTCAATACTTCAGAACATTGCTCCTGGGGCCAGGCATGTCACATTAGTATACAATGAAGCGTCCTTTCTCTCCTCAAATATGTTCCGTATCATGACTATGCCCCAGTCAAGGACCCAGTCATCAACTTTAAACCCGCAAGGTCACCTGGTCATCTTGTGATTACAGCAGCAGCTTTGCGGCTGGTAATTGTCCTACGGCTGTGGCAGGTCAATGGAAAAATGTTCTTTAAACGCCATAAGCGTCTGATTGTGCAATACCGAAATGAGGCTCATTGATTATTCGTACCGCTGGCCGGCCAAAGCTGGGGAAGTAATTAGGGCTTTTTGTGTGGATTATCCACTGAGAAAAGGTCAAATAACTACAAACAGCGTCAGGAGAGAGGAGCCACCAAGGACCGCAGCGTCCGCCATCAGTTAAGAAATGCTAAGGCAAGTCTTAATAATGACGCGCTTATACCAGGCTCTGCAGAATGTGATCGTCTGTCAAAGAAATCCAATGGAAGCATGAGTGATGGCTACTTTTTCCCTAGGAAGCTGGCTTCAGGTCCCTGACGCCCATCAGACAGGTCTGTCAGGGAAACTGGACTGAGACGAATTTAAAGCGCAGGGCTTGCAGCCTCTCTAAGTCCAGAATAAAGGCTGGTAATGGCTCTTTTTCTATCTTCCTGTCTGCACCGCAGAGTACTGCTTTTCATGGTTGGGATGAGATAGCCCATCATATGGAGGACTTGAAACTGTTCCTTTGCAGACTCGGGTTGGGAGTATGGAAAAAGAAGTCCCCTGAGCCACCAGAGTTCTGGTCATAGAAACACTTCCATCTGCTCAGATCTATCTTTCATATTTTCCAAGTTTAAGATATTTCATCTAAACCCACCTCCAATCCCAGCCCAGTGATGCCTGAAATTGTAGAGTGACATCATCTTTCATCCTCTTAAACGATTGGTGTATATGAACTAAGATATTCTTGGGAACCTAGCAATTTACCCATTCCGCACCTAAGTAAAAACATTGAAAAGTTAGATTCGAGATGGCATTACAGAAACTGTATAGATAAGTGGTTGGGGTACCCAAAGCAAACATTCCTGGGGTACTTTCTACACAGGCCTGAGGTAGAAAATACAGAATAGTAATAAGAACATCAAGTCCTGGCTCATGACCATGGGCTGCTTGGCAAATCAGCTGATCTTTCTCAGCCTGAGCAGATGGCAAACTGTCTGTGAATGTCCTATCAGGAGCTGGTGAAGTGACTGGTCAGGTATGACCTAATGCAGAAAGGCAGGGGATCTGAAGAACATCTTGTCTTTCCCAGATTATACCTTCAAGGCTTCTGAGGAAGTGAAGAGATGGCTCAGTGCTAAAAAGCGTGAGGACCTACTCCCAACTACCAATGTAAAGTATCTGAGTGTGGTTGTGCTTGCCTGGGAGGCATAGACAGATGACCCCCAGGGCTTGCTGGCCATCAAGTTCTAGCTACATTAGTGAGTTGCAAATTCAATTCAATGTGCATGTATAAACACACACACGCACACACACACACGGACAGAGAGAGAGAGAGAGAGAAAAAAAAAAAAGGAATTGCCACTAATAATCTTCAGAGTATCTTAGGACACACTGTGTGCAGCTACCTGTTGGTTATACTCTAGTGTGGGCTTCTCCCAGCATAGAATAGAAATTCAGCCTACGGGCATAAGAGACTGAGCAAAACCCAGGCAGTGAAACAGGCCCAGGACATGACTAGAATCCTTCTTCCAAGAAGGGTCCAATATCACATCGGGAAGTGTCCCGCGCAACCATTTCGCCAGCAAGAACGACGCTGCACACGAAATAGGATTCTTCTGCAGTAAAGCTTTAATGCTCTCGAGAGGCAGAGCATAAGCTTGCAACACGTGAAGACCCCGAACTATCTAGCCCATCCCCTTATATAGGAATCAGTCCTCGCCTTGGACGTGGAGCCCCCTGATTGGTTGAAACTCATCAGGCCCTATGACGCCATGGGAGAGGCAGAGCTCAAGGAGTGGAAAGTTACCCAGCGCGTGCGTACATGACTTGTTTACTGCTAACTCCAGCCGGATGTCAGCGCCATCTTGTAATGGAAAATGTGCAGGCAGCGCCCCACAGGGAAGTTATATCAGAGGTCTAATGGGGAATGGGGCTGAGAGGACCAGAGTGGAGGACCAGAAGGCTTTATGTCGGTGTTCCAGCCTTACTTCGCCATAGGCAGACGAAGAGTCCTCAGTGGGACTAAGTAGATAGTACGGCTCAAGTCCTAGGGGAAAAGGGACACAACACTTCTCTAAGATTAGCGTTTCCTCCCTCAGTGTGTCAGCAGTGATTTTCTCAAGGGTCATAAGACTAGTGAGTCTTCTGGAAGAGGACTGGGTATGCTGTTAAATTTACTATCCCAGCGTTTCCCCCTGCTTGTGGCTGGCATCCCTAAGGATGTTTGACAAGAAACACATCTCTACACAGCAAGGACTCCACTAGGTGGGCAGAACTGTCTGACTCATTACACGGAACTGGGGTTTAATAACTGGGATTCAAGGAGGAGCCTAACATTGGGCAAGTGTACATTTTGAGAATTGGAGGGATCACCTAAGTGTGTGTATTCTTATGTGCATGGGGAGGTCAGAGGTCAACCTCAGGTACTGTTACTCAGTAGCCATCTCCCTTGTTCTATGAGACAGGGCCTGTCCTTGAGACCCAAGGTTCACCAAGCAGGCTAGGCTGGCTGGCTAGTGAGCCACAGAGATCTGCCTGTCTGCCTCTCTCCGGCCGGCATCACAAGCTCTCCTGACTGTGCCCAGGTTTTCAGATGGGTTCTGGGGATCAAACCCGGGCTCTCATGTTTGTACAGCAAGCAGTGTTTTGACTTAGCCACCTCCCCAGCCCCACACCCTCACCCCTGTCATTTGCATCCCCAGGTGTTCTGGAAAGGAACACAATGGAAGTCATAGCCAACTGCTGTCACATGACTAGTAAGTGATGACCCTTAAATTCAAAGTCCGTGCTCTGAAGAGATAAGCTAATGGCTCCTCTAGACTCCTATAGACTGAGTGGACAAGAGTTCAGAGTGCTGGTCTCGACCCCCAGCCAGGGGTGTGCTAATCCTTTTGGGAGTGTGTGGATGTTTAACAGCGGTTCTCTGCAGACACCATGTCCAGTTTAAGGCTACCAGGAGAGTTTTCACATTCTGAGGCATGTTTGGGGAGCACAAGGAGTTTCTTGAGTCTTCTCCAAGAAGGAGCTACGGAGAACAAAGCTTTCAAGAAAATGAGGACAACATGGGAGATCATTCATTGCAGGTTCCTCCTTTGTCTGGGGGCTTTGAACTCATTGGGACAGCACCTCCCTAGAGGGATAAACACCTGGGAACCTCACCTTATGTTGAAAGTTCTGTCTCTTACAGGCGGTGGTAAATGAAGCATGCTTGTTTGAACATCCATCTTTACCCTCGCTTTTTGCTTTCTGTATATATATTTTTTTTTTGGTTGAAACCGAAAAGCTTTTATTCTGAGCAGTAAGTGACCTTGACCAAAGCTGGCTTTACCCTGCAAGAGTTTTGAAGCCATAGCGGTCAGATAGACACAGCTGATTAATATTTACTTCACACCCAATTCTCTGCTGTTTATTTTGACTTGCATAACTTGCTTGCATTAGCTTGTGCTGACTCTTGCTGCCAGCAGAGCGTTCTGCAGCATTATTATTATTACTTTTAATGGTGGCCTTCATACAAAGTAATTCATGGTATGGAATGAGCCAAGTTAACACACTAAAAACTAAAAGGATCCTTGTTTACTCATGATTGAACTGCAGGAAGACTCCAAGACACCCTTCTTCCATTGCCAAGCGGTGAGCCAATCTGAAGGCTGAGCACGGCATGGAAACTTCATTCAGTGAGTGCTTGTGTAAAAAAAACTGCATTGCGGAGGAATTTCTTTTTCCTTTTTTTTTTTTTTTTTTTTTTTTTTAACAGGATCTAAAGGTACAGGAGATCTTGCTGAGTGAAACATGGCTTTCTTTTCTCAGGGTAATTGACTTGGGAATGGAAGAATAACCTGTTTGTTGGGGGAAAATTATCTTGTTGAAATACCATTATTCTCCCAGCAAGGTCTTGCTACCTGGGGCCCTTGGGCTGGGGTAGGGTGGGAACAGGTCTATGTAGCCTATCTGAGTGTCTGAAGGTGTGTAGCTGCTCCTTTCTGTACGGTCGTAAATTAGACCCTTGTTTTATGATTCGTTCTCTTTAGAGAGGAAGTCCACGTGAGTGTCCCACATATATTTAAAGAACTTTTGTTCTGTATGCAAAACGTAGAGCATAACTCAGAATAAAAATTTCCCTTTTGTACACTTATACATCAGGCATGCAAAAACTGGATTCAATAGCTAACAGGACAAACAATACGCATCGTTTCAAAGGGTAACCACTGGAGCTTGGCTCTTGAAAGAACTGAGTCTCACTGCCAAGGTTCTGCACTGGCCCGCACACGCCACACTAGTCCTGAGTTATCTTAGTCATAAACACGTACAGCAAAACTTTTTCATGATAGAAATGAGCTCTAACTTACGAACTGTTCCTCCCATGTCCCCCTGCAATAAATTAGCCGACAGCACAACCAATATTATCAAAAAAGGCACATTTACAGGAAGTTGAAGAGTGAAATACACTCTAATAGTCTCTTTGTGAGAACCCAAATGAGAGAACAGAATGTGTTTCTTCCCCAAACTTACGGGTGCTAAATGGGTTAGCTTAGGTAGCAACTACTAGACTTCTTTTAAATACTTATAGTTAGGATTTAGTCATAACGTTTTACAAATTATTCAATGAAAGGGACCACCCCTCTCTTAGCAAAATGCAGTTTAGCATCGGAAAGGTTGTCTCTCAGCTACTGCCAGAGAAAGTTCAAGATGTGCGGGCAAAAAATCCAGTCCATCCTCTCGTTTAGAGGCCAGTTTGGCTGCCTTATCCAACAGAGCCTCGGTCCACTTTCCTTTACCCTATCCCGCCCGGTTCCCACGGTCTACCCCCAATGCTCAAGATGCCACAATGCTGCACTTCTCTACCTTGACAAGTCTCTGGAAAACTCAATAGCATCTCATGATCACCATTCTTATTATCCTTATTATCAGAGTCAGAGCCTCACTATGGTGCTCAGCTTGTCCTGCCTCAGGCCTCAGAGTGGTGGAATTACAGGCTTGCAACTACGTACTGGCTCTGGACATCCACCTCTCTCTTTCAGGGTGGCCTGGAATTTACAGCAACCCTTCAGCTTTGGCCTCTCGGGTGCTCTGAGCAATGGTGGGATTCTACCCTGTGCACACCCAGCTGTGCTCTGCTGTTTGGGGTCACTAGCCACTGCGTGTTGGCTGGTCATCTAGTTGTTGGTGTGATATAATATGCTTTGCAGAGCTCCTCCCTGTTTCCAGCCTTTTGAGCATGTATAGTAAATTACTTATCAGAACAATGTTAGGAAGTTGCTATGACTGTCATCTTTATCTTAGCCCTGGAGAAACTGAGGTACAGATTTGCCATTTAACCTTTCCAAGGATGCACGAAGTGAGAAATTGCTAGGATACGAATCCATGCACTATGAGAGGTTATTCCTCCACTTTCGATGAAATGAGCCAATTTAAGCCAATTTGGTTATATTAAAGACAGGTTTATGGGAAGCTGCACTTGGGTGAGTTCTCTGGCCCCAAGGACCAAGGCTGGAGGAGTCACCACGGGAAAGGGGTGGAAGAGGAAAGGGATAAAGAAAGGGGGAAAAATGGGTGTCCTGAGAGAAAAAAGGAGAGGGAGGGGGAAAGAAGGGGGAGAGGGGAGGGGAGAGGAAGGGAGAGGGGAAAGGAGGACAGAGAAGGAGAAGGGAGAGAAGGGGAGGGGAGAAGAAGGGAGAGGGGAAGGGGAAAAAAGAGATGGGAGAGGAAGGAGAGCAAAATGTCCAGGATGGCAGCCCAGCCACTGGGCTGGAAAGTTCAGGGTTGAGGGCATGGTAAGCCAGGTGCTGACTGAGGGATGCTGGGACAACCGGGAAGCCAGGTCTGCTTTGGTATGTCAAATATGTACCCCACTCTCTTGTCCTGGGTCTGAAACTAAACATTTCAGCCTTTGTTGATTACAAATAAATAAGGGGTGCCATAATCATCTATGACAATTTTCTGCTGACATTTGGGCACAGATTTGGAGCATTAGCAAAAAGCTGGAATGTTGGCCAGGTCCGGAAAGAGCTGGTTGTTTTATTGTTGTCCGGGTTGTGGGACCATCTTGGGGTAGGAGCGTATGGGCCCAGTTGAAGCAAACTGTGAGGCTGGGTCAGAGCACTTGTCGGTAACTATTTTGGAGCTTTCCTGGATGTAGATTCTGAGAAAACTCCTGGATGTTAGGGACAGAAGATAACATTTAGGGAGATAAACATTTTTGGCGTACATTAGGTCTCGGCAGTTGGTGGAGGGTCCTGCCAGAAGTATGTACGATGGGAAAGACAGATATCAATAAGAAACGAGCAGCCACAAGATGGGCCAAGAAAATTGATTCTAGGTAGGGACTGAGGGATGCTGGGAGAATCTGGAAGTCAGGTCTGCTTTGGTATGTAAAATATGTACCGCAGTCCCTTGTCTGGGGTCTGAAACCAAACAGCAACCAACTTATCTTCTCTAGTAGTAACATTTATAGATGCATCATGATGGACCATATTATGCTAATTTGACACAGTATCTCACTGCTAAAACTGCCTATAGTATTTGTTAGCTTATAGGCAATTCTGCTAGGCCACACCCATGGACCTAGCAAAGGCTTACATCATCATCTGCCGCCATTATCTACCAGTTGTGGTTTATAAAAGGACAACTCACCCCAGCTCTCCTTTTTCTGTCTCTGCTCCCACATACTCCTGGACAGCCTCCTTAGCCACCCCCCTCTCTCTGTTCTTCTCGGTCTCCCCTTCTCTGCCCTCATCTCTCTGTTCCTGTCTGTCTGCCTCTACCCTGTCTCTCCCTCCCGCCCCCAAATAAATCTCCTTTATACCAGGTCTGTCACATGGTATGATTCCTCAATGTAATTACCCCAAGTAAACCCCACCCCGCCCCCTGCGGCGTTCTATTTCCTAACACTAATGTCTGTATCTTTTTAAAAATCAGTTTCCTTCCCTGTAAAATGTATTTCTGTAAAAAATACCAATAATCTTATACCGATTTACTATTTCATCTTACCCGTAATAGAGCACGTGATGGTACTTTAATGGCTTCCATCCCATCTCTCACTTAGAAGTTAAGCTGCTGAGAATTTGTGTTACATGCTTTTGTGTCTCCAGCATGGAGTGTGGCGTCAGCACCACACAGGAGTCTGTAAACTATTTGAAGAAAGAGTGAATACTTAACTGTTCAGAAGAAGTAAAGACAGAAGTGTGACATGCAAGTGCAAATCTGGTTAATGGTGGCCACTGGAGTCTGCTGTCTGGTAAGGAGGAGGTTCCCTTTTCTGGGGACAATGATTATTTTTACAGTGGTCTCCTGTGTCTTTGTCCTTGCCTATGCTACTCAGCAGAGGCTTTTTTTTTTCTTTTTCTTTTTTCTTTTTTCTTTTTACTTTTCCAGGGAAAGAGAAGGCCACTTTCTTGTGAAGAGCTCTAAAGAGCCTTAGGTGTCAGGCAAGCAGCTCAGAATGCAGTACTCTGATGATTCCTTGAGATATTTTAACTTACTATTATTATTTTATGTGTACCGTTTTACGTACAGCTGTATGTCTGTGCACCAATTTTATGCTCGGTTCCTGAAAAGGCCAGATAGGAGCATCGAATACCCCGGGACTGGAGTTGCCATGTGGGTGTTGGGATTAAAACCCTAATCCTCTGGAAAAGTAGCCAGTATATAACCACTGAGCCATCCAGCCCCACTCAGGGTACTTAAAGCTTCGTGGAAGATGGTTAGATCTACAGAACACCAATCCTTCTTGGAGTGGCATCCTGGATTTTACTTATTTGACAGATACAATTGAGTTATGGCTTTGAGAATGTGATGGAAAACAATGACGCAATCCTTCAGGAAAGCCGTCTATCCAGCTGTATCGGCTGAGTTTCACCAGTTAATTTATTAAATTAACTGTAAACTACACCAGTAAAGCAATCGTTAGATTTTTATAAACTCTCTGATTTATAAACACTATGTCCACTTAGGCCTGAACTTCAAACAGTTGGAGAAAAGGAATAAAAATTCAACCAGGGTTCGCATCAAAACCCTCTGAGTCTCATCCTAACAAAACCCCAGAGCAGAGAACATGGCAAGTTTCAGGTGTTCAATCAGTGCCCTTCAGATAAATGGATGAAAAGCTGAAGTTGTGAATTAGTTCAATAAAGATGTAATCACTCATGCTCCCTGAAGATCCATCTGCTCACGAGCCTCTGACTGCTGACTTTAAGTATGGATTTTTGTATTTGTATTAAGGAATAAGAAAGTGTGATTTTTTTTTCTTTTGAAGTCACTTAGTCCTTTGCCCCTGCAGGATTGTACATGACACCTCAACAGTTTGTCACCTACCCAGCACATGTATGGTGAAAGAGAGAGCTTCTGGTTCCTATATGTTTATGTGTGCCAAGGTGGAATTAAAAACAAACCCTGCCGGACCACCGCAATGTATAGATTTAAAGTGTGCTGTAATGCGTTATGACCTAACATATGTAGCTTTCCCTCCAACATCTGTATCCTGATTTGTAGTCTAATAAACCTCCCCGCTGCAGATGTCGAGTACAGAGTTGTTCCGAGGTGCAATGCATCAACGCAGCATTTCTAAACACAAAGCAATAATGTATTCAATTAAGGGAGGAAATAAAACATCATGCTGTTTCTTATAATAAATCTTTTACTAAAGCTTCCCACATCATATGTTTGCTAAGGAAATAATACATGTCATTCAGACTAAGGGTTGTTGTAGCCTGCTGAGGGAAAGACGGAATTCTGGAGGCTTCAGCAGTACTGGGACCCGGAAACATAGGAAGTGTACAAATTAGAAGAGGGTGCACTATGTGACTAATGATACCTCCTGGGATACCTTTGCAACCCACATATACTGTTATGATCGCTGACTTCATTTAAGCCACAGGAGTTGAAAAGCAATACCCCTGTAAGCGAGGAGCACCTCTGTGCTCATTAGATGTGGTTGTAACTTAAGCTCTAAAGGCTTTCTTCTTCACTGTCATCCTTCATACTTCTGGAAATGTGGTGCTTGAACTTCTAATAAAAGTGGTCCATAGCTTGACCATGTAATCTACAGCTCCTGGGAAGCACACTCACGCCTCTACATCTGTAGCCAGCTCTGGGGCTGAATAGAAACTTAATTCACCCCAGATGTTGCCCAAAAGAAAGTTCTGGAGTAAGGCTGCTAGTCTTGGGTTTTTCTAGCCACTATGGCCCAGGCAAAGGTATGGGTCTTCAGAAGAGTCTCCAGGTTTTTGTTGGAGACTTTTCATTTATTATGCCAAGAAAAAAAAATTGCTGGGATCCACCCCCCTTCGTTTATAAAGGAAAACAGTAGCCATTTGACATTATTTGGACAAATGATTCAGGGTCTTTCTGTTGTAAACATGCCAAAGAGAGGTGTTCTGCTGTCTTTGGAGTACATTATTTTCTTGTACTGTAGGAAAGCTTACATAATGATTTCCTTTAAAACAAACAAACAAACAAAATATGTATTTATGGTTTGAGTCGCTGATCACCAGATAGCCTTTGATAGATTAATTAACACAATTAGGCAGCATGTTTATTTCTACAGATACTGGTTGCTTTTTTTTTTTTTTTTTTTTTTTTTTTTTTGGTAGAATATCATGTAGCTCTAGATGGTCTTGAATTTTCTGTGTAGTGTAGTTAAGCATGACCTTGAACTCCCGATTCTCTGACCACCTCTCAAGTGATGGGATCACAGGTGTGAGCCACCTGCTTAACTTTGATACTTTTACTCTGCAATAATACTCTGCTTTACTTCAGGTTTTATTGGTCAGTTTCCTGTTCTTCAGGGATGGATACTTGGTGTAGTGCCGGTGTCCTTTATCATGTGAAATGCTTAGTTCCAGGCTTTGCAAATGGAGAAATCTCTATCACCAAATAGTGCAGACTTTACTTTAGCCTCATGTTAACCCATTTGTAGCACCCCTCCCCCCCCCGCCCCTCAGTCTCATGCCTGTTTTGGTGACTGGCTAGAGTCATCTTCTTGACAGGTGAAGTTCATCTAGTCTGTGAGGTGGCTAGTCTGCACAGTGGAGGCTTCTCTGACATTGCAGCTTCCTGGTTGTAGTCCCGGACAGGCGTCTGCAGGTACATTGTGCCTTATGAACCACGGTGTTCTCTCTGGAGGGAGACCATTTCCTAGCATGTCAGGTCAGATACAGAAATCAGCCTGTCAGAGCTCAGTTGGTATAACTACTCATAAAAACCGCTACTTAATAAGGATATCTTCAATATTTATTAAGGGAACAGTATGAAAGGAGCCATCTGAAAGATAGCTTTGACCTTTTGCAAAACTACTGTTAAAGACATTGTTCACTGAATATTAAATAATTGATCAGAAGTGCATCCATCCAGCAGACTTTTAAAACGTGTCTCCTGACAACCAGCTGTGTTTCTTGGTTCAGTATTGGAATCTATGCCATGCATGGAATTCTTGCTTTTGGCTACAAAGAAAAGAACTACGTTTTTTGATCTGTGATCCTTACCCCACTCCCCTGTGGTAGAGTGTGGGATGGTTGTAATATATGAACTTCTGGGTTTGGATGTAAAACTGTGTGTGTATGTGTGTGTGTGTGTGTGTGTGTGTGTGTGTGTAGTATTTCTGGATGTGTGAGCTAAAATAAACTCTTCCTTCTGGAAATATGAGATGAAATAAACCCTGTTCTCCACAAGCTGCTTTTTGGCCAGTGTTTGATCACAGCAACAGAAACCTAATATAACAATATGAGATAGCAAGAAAAAAATATGACAACAGAGCCAGGTGGTGGCAGCACATGCCTATAATCCCAGCAGTTGGGAGGCAGAGGCAGAGGCAGGCAGATCTCTAAGTTAAAAAGCACAAAGAAAGAGTTTCCATCCAATGTGTGACCAACGAGTGGGATTTCCTATGGGAAAGTAGAGACGTCATCAACTGATGAAGTGGAAAGTGTCAGATAATTTGGAGTCCAGTCACAATAGTATAGTTTTGAGTATGAAGTACCAAACTACACCAACAGCAAAATTTATCTATTCATTCTAGAGATATAGCTTAGATGTCATACAGCAGGCATACAGTGAGGCTCAGGGTTGGATCCATGCCTTGGAGAAAAAGGTATTACAAAGATAAATACATTGACACATCTTGTTGTTAAGTACTCGGTTCATTATTAGAACTGACTTTGGGGCTGGCAAAATGGGTAAGCAGGTAAAGGCACTTGTGCCCAAAGCTGAAAACTGGAGTTCGATTCTCTTGACCTCTATGATGGAAAGAGATAGTGAGTTGGTCTCTGACCTCCATACCCAGACAATATGCACCTTAGATAAACAAACAAACACATAAGTAAATCAGTCTAATACAATTTTAAGGAGATTTTTATAGAGTTCCCTTCCACCTAAGTATGCACCTAGATTCCACCTAGATCAGTGGTTCTCAACCTGTGGGTTGGGACCCCTTTGGGGTTGAAGCACGTTTTCACAGGGGTTGCATATCAAATACCCTGCACGACAGATATTTACACTTCTAATCACAACAGTAGCAAAACTACAGTTATGAAGTAGCAATGAAAATAATTTTGTGGTTGGGGGTCACCACAGCATAAGGGACCATATTAAAGGGTTGCAGCATTCGGAAGGTGGAAAAACACTGCCCTAGAATTAAGGGACCGATAGCAGTGTCGGTAGATGGCACACTGGGTGAAAACGTAATCTGCTGTCTTCTCCACTTTTGTTTTTCTCTAAGAAGAAACCATTTGGACGGCTCTGTCTGGGTACCCTATAAGGTGTAGCCTCTGAACACTGTAGGGGAGAAGACAGCCAGAGACAATTCCTGTACCACACGACGGTGATACATATTGACCTAAGGGCTGACGTGTTCCACTCTGTTTACATATTAATGTGGGATTTTAAAGACAGCCCCATAGGACATGCTTTGCTAATTTGGGAACTAGATAAATCCAATGAAATGAAAATTTATTCAGAGAAAAGGCCTTGATGAGAGTCTCAGGAGACCAAACACTAACGTCAGACAATTGAAAGAGCAGGTATACTCTCCTAGAACAGAGTATCTTCCATCTTGATTTTTCCAAAATAATTTTTATATACACATTGTGAATTACACACAACACCATCTCCACCGTTTTGGGAGTAGAAAGACGGAGTTGACAGATGTAGTTATTTGCTAGGAGCAAACGTGAATTTATAAATATTTTACAAGTGCAGCTTTCAGAAGAGTGACTTTTACTGCCATATTAATGCAACCCTACAAATTTATAGCTGGGGCATGTGTGGGTTATGAATGTCCACTATTCCAGGCTAATGCCAAGAACATGTTTTATGCCTTAAAATTCTTTTCCTCCCCTCTGATCACAGACTTCTTGGTCATTCAGATCTGTGTAATAATTCAGCAGCACACAGGGCACAAGGCCACATCAGTTTCCACTCGCAGTGGCTAGACTCATAAATATACCCGTTACAGCACACTCCATGTGACAGGGTGTGACACGCACCGCGTAAACACATCTGCACAGAAAGGGACTTAGTAGCAGTTGAAGCAGCAGTGGCCAGATCCACACAATACATGGCCCAACATTACAATCACATGCAACCATACAAAAAAAAAAAAACTGAAATGATGTTTAAGAAAATGATATCTCAGTGTATATTAGACCAGAATACTCATGAATACTCTGATGTCATACACATCAAATGCCATGCTCCTGGAAGGGTTTTTAAGTTTTCCTTTAAAAATGTTTTTTATTACACTTATTAATGCCGTGTGCATGTGTGCTCTCACACATGTGGACCCATGTGGGCCTATGTGGGCTGTGGCACATGTGTGGAGGTCAGAGGGAAACTTTCAGGAGTTGGTGCTCTTCTTCCACTATGTGGGTCCTGGGGAATCACACTCAGGTCGGCAGGCTTGGTGGTTAGTGTCCTTTCTGGTTGAGACATCTTGCCAGCCCTCAAAAAGATTGTGGTTACTATACTCATCTTTCAGAAGGAAGTTCATGGTGGATGAGGCACACTACAGTTCTTTCCTCATACACGTGAAATGACTGTGCCCAAGGTCAGTCTTCCTAGTTTAGCAGATTTTGGAAGACTGGGGCTTGAACTAACAAAATCTCAGAGATCTCAGAGTGGGCAGTCTTCCTTTACATGCCAGAGGACTCTTCTCTTCAGCATGTTGTGACCTGAGCAGAATCATTGGCTGAGAGATGAAGTCAGTGTGTTCATCTTTCTCTCCCCTAAGTAGCTCTCCTACATTGAACACATCATTTAATTTCTCTAGGTTTTACTTTTATTTCCCTCTTCTGAAAAATGTTCAAGTTGTACCATGTGGTGCGAATTCCTTTCCAATTATGATGATTTTTTTTTCCTAGTTTGTGCCAACATATTTAGATATGCATATTTAGATAGCATATGGTAATTTACGATATTAGTTGTTTCGTTTATTAGTGAGCATGATTTTTGCTGCCTAAAAATATCAGGGGATGTGGTGGTTAGTGATAATTGTTAACTTGGATAGGTAGGTAGGTAAGTAGATAGATAGATAGATAGATAGATAGATAGATAGATAGATAGATAGATAGATGGGTGGGTGGGTGGGTGGGTGGGTGGGTGGGTGGGTGGGTGGGTGGGTGGGTGGATGGGTCAGTGGGTGGATGGATGGATGGATGGATGGATGGATGGATGGATGGATAGACAGGAGAGTGGGTGGATAGGTAAATGGATAACTAGCTCTAGCATCACCTAGGAGACCAGCCCACCGACACACCTGTGAGGATTGCTTGAATAGGTGAGTAGAGGTGACTGTAGGTGAGATCATTTCCTAGGCTGTTTGAAGCAGGGAAAGTGGAGCCAGAAGATGACTCAGCCAAGCAAGCCTGATAACCTGAGTTTGACTCTTGGAGTTATGTAAAAATCTGGGCACAGTGGCTGGTACCTCTACTCCTTATGTTCCTTAGAAAGACGGAAAGATGGGAGGCAGAGACAACAGGACTACCCAGAAACTCAATGGCCAGCTAGGCTGGAATGTGTAATGCAGGAACAGAAACAGCAAAGCTGATACTACCTCAATACTTCAACAGGAAGAAAAGGAACAACCACCCCCCTCACACACACACATAACATACACATGAATGCACACACATACACATACACACAAAAATAAGTTCTTAAAAACTGAGTAAGTGAGCTGAGCATTATCATCTGTCACTACGTGCTCCTTTTAGAGATTTTATGTATTTGCATCTGTGAGAATGTAGCTCACTTGTGTACAGGTGACCTTGGGAGCCAAAAAAGGGTGTCGGATCCTCTGGGGCTGGAGTGATACCCGTTGTGAGCTGCCGCAGTGGGGTGGGAATCAAATTAGTCTTCTAGAACAGCCTGTGCTCCTAACTGCTGTTAATGGAGGTATGTCTGTTCGCACACAAAACTTGTTTGTAGTGCAGCCAGGAAGGACCTTCGGAATTACTAAAGTTAAATAAATAACTAAATAATCCTTGTTTATTTCAGGGCTTAATCCTACTGAGGCTCCTAAGCTGATTGATTACTCAGCAGGCACCAAAGGGCACATATTGGCTGATCTTACACATTTTAATGAAATGGACTACATGCTATAAAATGGCACACACACACACACACACCACACATCACACTCCACACAGTAATTATATGAGAGCACACTCATATTGGCTGCAAAGACAACCTTATCTTTAAGAATAAGATTCTGTCAAGAGAAAACCCTTCCTCATTCATTTGCTGCTAACCTCAAAGACAGAAGTAGCCAAATGTTAGCGTTAGCCAGGAAAATGTCAGTTTTAAAGCTAATCAGATGATTTTGCTTTTTCTTATTATCTTATACTCTAACGGTTTTAAAGATCCCAGCTAGAGTAACCATCCACAGTTCGGATGCCTTTATAGCCCTTATTAGTTTATCTTCTTCCTTTTTTAAAAATTTTTCATCATCCTGTTAGTGTGAAAATAGAAAAGTAAAATAACTAGCTATTCATGTTCTAACACAGCTCCATATTTTACACGGCACACAGAACATTACAAAATTACTAAAATGACATCCTTATTGCAGGCTCAATTTACTTAATTTTATGTCTTCCAACTATTAAGTCAAGGGCCGCTCGTTCTGCAAATTAATGGCTGATATAAATTTAGAATAAGGAAAAAAAATGCATGAGGAAAGAGTTTCCATCCGACGTGTGGCCAGCGAGTGGGATTTCCTATGGGAAAGTACAGATGTGGCCAATGGATGAAGTAGAAAGTGCCAGATAATTTTATGGCCAGTCACAGCACTATGGCTCCAAGTGTGAACACAACAGACATGGGATCTCCTGCTTCAGGTCCCAGCTGACAGGAGCTTTGAAGGAACCCTTTTAGTTCCTTATGTTTCTCTGAGTGGGTGGCTGTAGAATTGACCTTTCTTTCTATTGATGACTACTTTGAACGGGATGATGCCTCTTGTCACTCGTTGGGCAGGGATTTATTTGGGACAATTTTGAAGAAGGGGTTCACAGAATCTCCAGGTTCTCCATCTAACTGCACATCATTCCGTCCCAATAATCGTGGGATGGCTGGGACCAAGAGCACAAATGAAGATCTGTGCTGCATATGCTGTATTCCCAGCCCTCGGGACGCTGAAGCAGGAGGATTGCCAGTTCAAGGCCAGCCTGGTTTACTCAGTGAGACCTAGCAGTTCTGACTGAAGCATGGATTTCAGGGTCCGGCGTTGAAACCTGGCTTTCTGCTTTTTCTGCTCATGCAATGGCTTGTTCTCAGTCATGGTGTCTTCGGGGGACAGGGAGACTAGCTCCAGGAGGATGCGGACTCCAACATGGCCTCTTGCTCTGTCTCAGAGCACTCAGTGAGCGTTTCTTCATCCAAGGGAGATGTGGAAGTGTGGAAGCTGCAGCGGGAAGGGTTGGATGCCTTGGGACAAGGGATACTTGATGTGGTAGGGGACAAGCCACTCCACCTCTGGGAGACTCAGTTTCTTCCTCCCAAAGTTCCCAGACCCTATCTCCAGTCCCTCTCCTTATATAGAAAAAAGAAAACCACATGTCTGATAACATATTAACACACATGCACACACACACACACACACACACACACACACACACGTGACAAGCTTACTATTGTTCTTAGTGTTTGGGACATAGCAGTGAAAGTAAAACACCAATGGTCCTTGATTTCAAGAAACTTTCCCCATTTCATGCTGGAGTTACTGGATCAAGACCAGGCTCCTGTGATTCAGAACTAGGCCAGGCGTGGGCGCTGTTCCTTAAATACAGCTTACTTCTTAATATATAACTTCCTTACCTCTGCCCTTCACACCCCAGACCCCACACATTGCAGTGACTTATGATACAAGGACTCCAACACCCCGTCATTCACAGTAGGCTCAGCAGAAGAGGCGGTGGCATCTGCTTCAGCTAATTCGAAGGTTTAGCCAAATGCAGTTGTTAGCCTTCCTCTCCCCTGCCAGTGTGGCATGTTTCTTACTGAGGTCAAATTCCTCCTAGGACTGTCTTAATGTGAATTTAGTGCCCTCTGAAATTCTTCTGAGTGGGAAAGGGCTTTATGAGTCTCGGTGTTCATTCCTCCACCCTCTGAGATACCTCCCTTCAATCAAATGGAGCTTCTTTGTAACTAGGTAGCTTTGTAACTAGGTAACTAGGTAGGTAAAGTGTGTGTGTGTATGTGTGTGTGTGTGTGTGTGTGTGTGTAGCATATGTGCATTTACAGGTGTGCTTGAAGGCCAGAGAGCATAAGGGCAAATCCTCTTTCATTTATCCACTTAATCCTTCAAGGAAGGGCCTCTCTGAGCTTGGAGCTTGTCTTTTCCAGCTAGACTGGTAGCCAGTAAGACCCCAAGAATCCTCCTGTTTCAGCTCTTCATGTTATCAAGCCCAGGGATCCCTCTTTCTCTGCCCTCCACATTTCTGGAGCTATGAGTGCAGGCTTTCAGCTTATGGTGGAGGTGCTGGGATGCTTATGATGTGAGTGTTGGGGTACCCACTGAGTTATCTCTCCTGCCATTGTAACTAGGTAGTGCTGAGCCCTGCATTCCTTAACACTTGTCCTGGAACAAAGGAAGACTGACTTTTCTATAGGTTCGAGGAATTGGGGTTCACTTAGGGCTTGATCTGCTCCCACAAGGTGGATTTTTACCCTACTTATAGCATGTAGAAAGTCCAGAACCCAAAGAATTTAATTTTGAACTCCTTTTGTTTTGTGACACAGTCTCGTGTAGCCTAATGGGCCAGTAGAGGAGGATAAGCTTGACCTTCTTGATTTTTGTTTGTTTGTTTGGGACAAGGTCTCACAATGTAGCCTTGGCTATCTCAGAATGCAATACAGACATGGCTGGCCTCGAATTGATAGTAACCCTCCTGCCTCTGCCTCCTGAGTGCTGGGATTAAAGGGGTATGCTACCATGCCTGTTTCATCCTAGACCTTTTAATCCTCCCGGCTCAACCTTCTCTGGGCTGGGATCGCAGGCATGTGCCTCTCTTCTGGGTTTATGCAGTGTTGGGATCAAACCCTGAGTATTGCACATGCTGGGTTTCTCTACCCATCGAACCATGCTGGGTTTCTCTACCCATTGAACCATGCTGGGTTTCTCTACCCATTGAACCATGCTAGTCCTTTTATCTTGCTTTCAGTTCTAGCTAGCAGAGATTTATCAACAGAACTCTCAAATCTAAAGAAAACAAGTAGAAAGTGTTCTCTAAATCTGACTTTACCAAATAAGCCTTAGGTTGTGAAGACTATACCACCAACTCCTTTTGAGGAGGTCTTTCTCACCCCAGGGCGGATGTCAGGTCGCTGTGAAACAACACAGTGGCCTTCAAGGGCCTTTCTACCAAACCCATGGTGTGCGGCTTCATCATGAAGTCAGCTCTGTTTTGAGATTCGTTGAATGGCTAAAGAGGCCAGAAAAAAATTATGCTTGCTTTCCCATGTCTCAAGTCTTGGCTCCTTATTAAAGGTCTATGAATCTGCAGGAAATTTATACTTTTGTCTTTAGCTCAGTTAATTCTCTCTGCCTCTGTTGCTCCCTTTATCGACTACAACAAAACCAATGAACCAACTATATTTCCAAGATGTTGCTTGAAATTTCCTTAGCTGATTATATAAATTTACTACTAAGTTTCTTTCTTTTAAATCATCACTGCCAACAGCTGGGCACTGTGCCTCTAATACATATCACCATGGGCCATTTTTCTAGCTACTAAGACAGTTTTGTTACCAATTTTGGGTGGTAACTTTCCAATTTCCTCCCCAGTCTCTGTTTACCATTTATTCTCAAGCTGATGCTGTTAACAGAATTCTCCCTGTCTTAGTTACTTTTCTATTGCCATGACAGACACTATGACCAAGGCAACTTATTTTTAAAAGAGATTTTAGCTGGGGATTTGTTTTAATAGCTTCAGAGGGTGAATCAAGGACTTCATAGCAGAAGAGGCAGCAGGCAGGCATGGCGCTGGAGCAGTAACTGAGAGCCTACATCTAATCTCAAGTAGGAAGCAGAGATGATAGATAGATAGATAGATAGATAGATAGATAGATAGATAGATAGATAGATAGATGGATGGATGGATGGATGGATGGATGGATGGATGGATGGATGGATAGATGGATGGATGGATGGATGGATACATAGATAGATACATAGATAAATAGATAGATAGATATGTAGATAGATACATAGATAGATAGGCAGGCAGACAGACATACAGACAGAATGGGCCTGGCAAAGACTTTTTGAAACCATGATGTCCACCTTGGTGACACCTTCTAATTCTTACTAAACAGCCCACCAACTGAGAACAAGATATTCAAATCTATGAGCCTATGAGGGCTATTCTAATTGAAACCACCACACTCCTGGTAACACTTTCTGTATCAGTGAGTGTCATCTGAATAACAACACACTGTCCACAACTTTGTGGAAAATAAAAATATTTATTCTAATGGCTTTGGGAGAACCAGTGACTTTTTTTCCTCCTAAAAATATTCTTAATTCTACACATGTGCACTGAGGGGTTCCCCATTGGTGGAGCAATAGTTGCATGTCTGCCACCACCTGTGGCCAAGTCCAGGGTGATTCACATTCTACAAAGTCACAGTGTGAACAGAGTACTTCTGTAATCTGTGGGCCAATCTTTGCCATCTGGCTCTATCCTTTTCTCCCCTCTTCCATCTAGTCCATCATCTTGGTTATGCTACTGAGGCTTTATTAGCCATGGGATCGATTGCCTTATCTCTCATTACCTGATCGATTTACTAATACTATTATGAACTTGGCCCAATAGTTATTCAGGGTTTCGCTACACTTACTTTCTTTCGGTCTCATGGAAAAGTTTAATTTTTCCTAGCTTCTATTTGAGAATTATATACAAAACTAAAATGATTGGCAGTTACTCCCATGCTGAGTCAAAGCTGTCACACTTGGGGAGCTCCCCTTGGGAGAACAAACTTTTAAAAACACCCTTTGCTTACAGTGATGACATCAGCATGTTCCACAAGACCTACATTGCCCATGAGATAAATGTTTGATATAATTATAAATGAAAAGAATAGATGGGCACAGGGAGCTGTCTCAGCAGTTAAGAGCTCTTGCTGCTCTTCCAGAGGAGCTGGGTTTAGTTCCCAACACCCACATCAGGAGGCACACAATACCCTGCATCTCCAGGTCCAGGGGGACGCCTTAAGTCTGTGTGGGCACCTGAACACATGCCTACTCCGCCTATATACATATGCATAATTAAAAATAACAAAGTAAAAACGTTTAAGAAAATATTTGAATATGGCAGTGGTGCATCACACAAAAAATAAAGAGAAAATATATTTTCCTTACTTTGGGATTAGTGGGTCTAGAGAAGGTGAGAATTTAAGAGAGGCCTCCCCATACGGAGAGTGGGAAATGGAATTATATTTTATGGAAATCATCATCTTAAAGCTTCTGTGTTCTTATATCCATCAAAGGAGTCATTTATTTCTCTCATAAATCTGTAATGATGGCACAGTTGCACATAATGGTTTGTAATTTCTTTTGGTCAGCAAAGAGAAAAATGAAAGGGGCAAACCACCGCACAAGCCCGGTAATGTCCACCTAATATGTCTTAACAGCCCCTGAGACAGCAAACCTACACGACCCTGTTGCTGAAAGCCACGGTGCTATTGAGTGGATGAGTTTCTAGTCACAAATGGAATACAAATAACGAGGTGTTTACTCCTGCCCCTCATCACTGAAACGCCAGCCACAGCCTCACCCCCACCCACAATGAGCAAGCCTGACCTGTAATAGGACATCATCCAGACAGAGCTGTAATAGGACCATCATCCAGACAGAGCTATAATAATCGGACCATCATCCAGACAGAGCTGTAATAGGATCATCATCACTTCCCATTCTAATCACATTTAAAAACTTACATTTATAAACCAAACGCTTAAGCCAAAGCTTCAATTTGTTTTGGCCAAACTCTCAAATTCCTATCTTGCTGCTACAAGATTGTTTCATCTCCTCTTCATCTGAAGAGTTTCCCTTGGAATAAATAATCCTAGCAAAAGGCTTTGTTTTAGCTCTAAACTAGATGCCCTTGAGAGTGAATTTTGGTTACATACTAACTTTATTTTATTTTCCCTCCTTATTAGGAACCTTCTGAAGGAAAAGTGGTGCTACTAAACCCCCCTTTTTTTCCTCATAAAGAACTTTCTGTTTTAAATTAAGATGTATTCTTATATTCCTGTCGCTAAGAACTACATATAAAAAATGAAAACTGAATACTTGAAGTAATTACTAAGTGAATTGTTCAATGCAACAAATGTACAAAAACCACACTGTCCCTGAAGGGTGGCTGCTCATTGTCTATGAGGTTGAAACACAGTAAGAGGGTGTTTGTAACTCTGTATAAAATCAATACTAGCACAATTACTTTGACATCTGATGCCCAGTTCTAAAACATTCCATTGCTTCCTAATTCTCTTTCTTGCCTCACCCCTGCCTCCCACCAGTTTGCTTTATGCACTACTATTACAGTGGTTTTCTGTCACACTCACCCCCAGCTTTGGAAGTAGAAACTGTTTACTTTCTTTCCAACCCACAGAGTCAAAGATGTGAACAGGGGTCACATTTATTTTCTACTTTCATCTCCGTCTAATAATCTATGAAGTGAGTTACCCTGGCTAAGCTTCCCACGTCTTGCATTGTCTAGAATCAGCTGAAGCCTTTGCGTTGAAGATGCTGAACATTTTATGTGCCATAAGGACAAAGTGTTTCTCATTTTATATAGACAGAAATCTCAAGGCTTAAAATTTACTACTACTACTACTACTACTACTACTACTACTACTACTACTACTACTACTATTTTATATGTTTGGGTAATTTACCTGCATGCATGTCAGTGTGCCACAGATATGTGTGGAACCCTCAGATGCCAGAAAACAGTGTTGGAGCCCCTGGAACTAGAGTTGTAGACAGTTCTGAGCCACAGTATGGATGCTGTAAATTGAGCCCAGATTCTCGGGAAGAGCAGCTAGTAGCTAGTGAGTCATCTCTCTAGCTCGGATTTCATGTTATAATACAAAGTTATAGTAATAAAAATAGTATGTTATTGGTACAAAATTGACACATTGATCAACTGGACTGAATTAAACATCCAGACATAAATCCACGAGGTAGTATTTACACCTTCCATGTGAGTATTACAGGTGAGGAATCCTGAGTTTAGAGGTCCTCTCCCCCCAGAATCATTTGAAATGCATATAGCATGTCTGCTCTGGGAGGCAATGTCTCTGTGTTCCTGGGCTAAAGCTAGCCTTCTCTGTGACCTACAGCCAGTATTTGCATCTCCCATGGCTGTTTTTAACATATATCTCTTTCATATGACAATCTGGAACAATCTGGTCTTTGTATCTCCTGGCAACATATGTGGTAACGAGTGACCCATACAGAGTTATCTCCCAACAACCAGTTTCTGGAACCTAAAATCTTTAGGACCTGTTTCCAACTTGATACTCTGTATAGCAATAGAAGGAGCAGTTTGGCCCTTCCCTGGGAAGCCCTGCCCTGTGCTCTGGTCATGCATCTCCATTTAGTTTCCAATGGGACTCTTCAACTCATGGTTTAGGTCTACCAACCACTCCTTATCAGATTTCACACACTGCTAGAACCAGTCTCATTTTAGTCTCCCCAACTTTGTTACATAGAGGCTAGCTATGATAGGAGAATACTATTCTGGGTATGAGGCCTGAGTCTGCCACCAACTACACTGGCCCTCAGTTTTCCTATCTGCTAAATACCAAACACTATGAAGTCATGGAGAAATGCTACAAAGCTTCAGAGGGAAAACAGCAAATTAAACTCCTGTATCTTGAGTGTAGGTGATCTTGGGTGTTACTGCTCCCACAGTCTCGTGGATAGGGAATGGTCTACTAAAATGAAGATGTGAGTAGGTGAAAGGGCTCAGCAGGCAGAAGGGCTTGCCACTCATTCCAAGGACCTGAGTTCAATCCCTGAAATCCATCTGGTGGAGAGAAAGAACTAACGCACACAAAATGTCCATTGACTTACACACATACACACACACAGTGCACACACACACACACACAAACACATAATAAATGTAATAACTTTTAGAAACTAAGTAGGGGCTGGGGTTTGATGCAGAGGTAAAGGCTTTCCTAGCATGTGTATGTGCCTGGATCCCACCCGGGCACCACTAGGGGGGAAAAAAGAAAAACAAGAAAGAGAAAGTCATAACAGATAGACTAACAAAGATAAAAGGTCTGGCATGAGAGAAGCAAGGACCTCCCAGGAGGGAGGGAAGCCCCACAATGGTAGACTGAAAACCTAGAAAACAACAGTCCACATTGTCACAGCACAGGGAATCTGCAAGGAAAAATTGTATTGGTAGATCACATGAGGGTTTGTTTGTTTGTTTTGTTTATTATATGTTAAGAGGAGTTTTAATAAACAGAGTGACTTGATAACAGCTGTAATAGTAAATTAAGCAAAAAGTACATTCTACAAAATGGTTATAATACACTTCATGATGACATACAAGTAACAAATATAGACTTATAATTACATAAACTTTGATTATAGATTTAAGTTAAACATACAGTAGAATTATGTTGGATAGATAGAAGGGAAAAACTAGGTATGCATTTGGAGATCATGTCAATAAAAATAATTCTTAAAATTAAAAAAATAATAGCATATGTCCATTATTTTAAAAATGGTTATAAAGACCAAAAAATAACTGAGAGAGAGAGAGAGAGAGAGAGAGAGAGAGAGAGAGAGAGAGAGAGAGAGAGAGAGATTACCCTTAAGGAGTCAGAAATAAGTGTTGGAAAAGTGTGGGCTTGGGGGCTGATTTTTGTCATATATTTCTTAAACCACATACATGGATTACTTTAGTTAAAATTATCTGTAAACTGTGATGCATTACTTGGTTGGCTGTCAGCAGACTGTTTAGTAGAGACTGGCTGAAAGTGGGAGGGAACCCTTTGGAATAAAGGGTACTATTAGGAGAGAACAATTTATTTTTACAGTTCTTGCACTTTTCATTTTCCTAGTGCCAGCTTTGACTACATCTTTGATTGCACCTCATAGTCTACATTTGAGTATTAATCACTCTGAGAAGCTCGTTTGGAGTGTATATGGGAAGTCACATCTCAGACCCCATCATCTCAGCCTGAGATGAAGTTAATACATCTTTGCTGAGTACCTGATTCAGTGTCACTGGGGACATACTGCATTGTTTATGGAATACATGTGGGGGTAGGAGTAAGAAGAACGGAGCCAGAACATTGCTTTTCTCCTTACATTTCTGTAGACCTGCACAATTTCAATCACAATTCTCCTGGGTAGCGCTGATGTCCAATTCAACAGCCTGAACTGCAGTTAGCAATTGTTATTGCTCAATAAATATTATGGTAGTAATTCTTGGAGGGCTGGGATGCTTATAGTTTAGACAAAGCTGTCACTGGCTGAGGAGCTGAGCTTAAAGTGCTGTCATATTTCTAGCCGAGTTGCAAGTGTTAAGCCCCCTGTTAGCCTGCGCATCATGTGCTGTTTCCGCAGCATCGCTCCTTAGGACGGAGCAGCTAACAAGGGTCTCTGAGCTCCGTGATAGCCACAGTTTGTTCTTTGTGGGTTATATGTACTCTGCAATCTGTACCAATGAGTTGGGAAAGTGGCTGTTCAGAAGAAAAACTATAATTAGGGTTAGCAGGCTTCCACACCCTCTTTTCTGTGTGTTAGAATCTACTTAGAGAGTCTGAGTGAGCAGCTCTTTAAGTACAAAACACGGAGCCAGAGAGCGAGGGGACAGCCTTTCAGAACTGGACCCTGATGTCTCAGACCTTGTTTGTTTTGTATGTTTGTAGTATGTTGAGAGGAGTTTTAATGAACAGAATGAACTGATGACAGGTGTAATAGTAAATTAATAAAAAGTACATTCTACAAAATGATTATAATACACTTCATGATGACATACAAGTAATAAATGTAGACTTACAATTGTATGAACTTTGATTACAGATTTAAGTTAAACATATGGTGTAATTATGTTGGATAGATAGAGGAAGAAAAGGAATGGTTATGTGTTTGGGGAGCATATCCATAAAAAGTAATTCTTAAAATTAAAAAGAAATTAAGAGATAATAGCATATGTCAGTTATTTTAAAATGGTTATAAAGACCAAAAAGAAAACTCAAAAAATAGACAGTAATTACCCTTAAGAAGTCAAGAATAAATGTTGGGGAAGTGTGGGCTTGGGGGCTGTTTAGAACACAGTGATTCTCATCCTGTGTGCCTTGACTCTTTTGGGGGCCAAATGACCACCCAAGACCACTGGAAAACACAGATATTTACATTACAGTTTGTACCAGTATCAAAACTACAGTTATGAAGTAGCAAAAACAAATCATGGTCAGAGGTCACCACAACATGGGGAACTGGATTAAAGGGTTGCAGCCTCAGCAGGGTTGAGAACCCCTGGTTTAGATGGAGGCAGATGTAAACACTACTAGTGTTGGGCAGAATGCTTTCACAGAGTATCATCTCTGCAGCCGGAGCCCCTGAACTGGCTTCCCCCACGTCTAGTTGCATATTTATAAACTGATGACTTAGTTTGTAGAGGGTTTATATAAGATGAAATAATTATGGTGATAATTGAATTAATTCTTGCCCAGGAAAGTGTCTCATGCACAGTAAGAGCTCTTTAATTTTATTTTCTCTTTTCTCCTTAATTTTCTTTTTTCTCCTTTCATTTCTTAAGAACTTTTAAGAATTTTTCTGTGTATGAGTGTTCTGCCTGCCTGCATGCAAGTGTACCATATACATGCAGTTCCTGGGGAGGCCAGAAGAGGGTATTGGGTCCTAGATGACATACATGGTTTTGAGTCACTATGTGGGTGCTGGGAACTAAACCTGGGTCTTCCACGTGAGTAGCTAGTGCTCTTAACTGCTGAGCCATCTCCCTATTCCATCCTTTCATTTGAGACAGCGTCTCTCTAGGATCAACCTTGGGCTCCTCCTGCCTCAGCCTTCTGGGTTGCTGGGATTACAGGATTGTACATAGCTTCAGGATCTAAATGATGCATTCTAATGAACACATTATTCCCAGAAGGTGCGGTGGGATAAACCCCTCTAGATTCGATTGCAGGGGGTTAGCTCTGGAAGTGGCAACTGAGCTGAGCACCAGAATTGGATTAGCATGTACCTGAAAAAAGACGGGGCCAACGCTTTAGTGTTTAGACTGAAGTAGCAAAGAGGCACGGATGCTTCTCATTTAGTTAGCAGTGTGTGGAGGGTTTGGTGCTGTGATGCTGGAAAGATAAATCCAAATGAGAAAATGTCTCGGTGCTGCAGAAGTCCAAATTGTACGCTGTCGGAGGAGAGCAGAGTTAGGAAGCCTTCACTGGGTGTTGCAGGAGTGAGAGGAGCTGGACAGAATTCCTGGGAGCTGCTCCCTGATCACTAAGAATGTGATGTCACCAAGGGACCAGGTAGGGGTGGGAGCGGGTCGGGGACGGGTCAGGGGCAGGTCGGGGGTGGAGAGGTTTGGGTTGGGGTGTGGCTGTGTTGCATTTGAAGGACACAGAAGACAAGATGGCCCAATTTACAAGGAAAATAATGATTTTTTAAATTAGTGGTTATTTTAGTTCTCATGATTATTAAAATTTTTCTCTTAAGAAAATATTTCTTAAATAAATGACCCTAAGAAAGCTAAAATCATGAGTCATTCATACCATGAGTAATATGACTTTCAAATGGCTTCCTATGAGCAATGCCAGGAAGTCACATAATATGTAATGAATTATGTCATGTGCTCTTGGCATAAGGATACATTAGGCATATTAACATGCTGGGCACTCTCTCCAGTGCCTCTGCATCCCTTCACACCTTAACAGCACTGGAGCATATAGAGTGATGATTACTAATAATTTAGCAGGAAGAATAGATCTTCACATTGGTATTGATTTATCTTTGCACTGGCTTAAATGACCTCCAATAAATATTTAAAGGGTATGTATCCACTTACCAATAAGGCATGCATCAAGAGTCATTACAGAATATTCTCCCAATGCTAAATTTGGTTGAAAAGTGAGCAAATTGAATTGCAAACAAGGTGTCCCTTTGAGTGGCAATGCTTTTTATGTTCCTTCCTGACAGAGTCACACTAAGATGCATTCCTGAATTCAATGGTTATTGTACATGCCTCAGGCAAATAAGCTAAGGGAATAGTAATTCACCTTATAACTTTTGAAAAAATCCATTATTATAGTCCTGGTTAAGATGATTTCTGCTAATAATATTAGCTATGATCTTGAACTCTGAAGGTCACAGACAGATGAGTTGGTCAGGAGTTGAAATCAATGGAGCTGAGTGAGAGGCATTCAGCTACACATTGAAACCATCACCTCAGATGGAGCACTCCTCTTCCACCACCCCACGTCTATAAGGTCAATGAGAAAACATCATAGGCTTATACCTGGAAATCACCTAGTACCTTTCATTATAGAGTATCCTTAGTGGATACTTTCAAAACTAGAGTTATTTCCAGCTTGATCTATTTTCCTCCTTCCCTCCATTTCTCCCTCCCTCCCTTCCTCCCTCTCTCCCTCTGTTTCTCCCTGTCTCCCTCCATTCCTCTTTCCCTCTTGTTCTTTCTCTCCTGCTGACTGGCATACAGACATTGTAGGAAGCCATCTGAGGACACTAGAAAGGAGGTGGGATAGAAATATAGGAGCTTGGGGTACATCAGAGCGAATCGATCATATCATCCCTGTGGAACTTGTATCTGGACTGTAACACCAGAGAGAAAGAAATTGTAATCTTATTTGTCAGTGTGTTGGATCTTGGACAGTTGAACCTATATATAGACCAATACAGGTTAAAATAAGTCATGGGCTAGCAAAGTGATTAAAATGAGTTTTGAGAAAGGAAAAAAAAAAAAAAAGCCCACCTTGGGATTCAAACAAGCTAACAACTATCTTCAAATTTACATATTATCTTCTGTGCCTTGCCCAGACACATTTTTCATAACTGAAACACACACATACACACACACACACACACACACACACACACACACACGTTCAATGGTATTGAACACTCTTTTCTAGACTTACCTGTATGTGTAGCATGTTCTTTTAAGAATTTTAACCTAATTTTATATAATTTTAATCTAACTTTTAATTTCCTTTTTCTGGGTTTATCTAGCACACATAAAAACAAATATGAATGTAGATTCTTACTCTTTCTCCTTTTACATGTCTATTTTAAGAAGCACCAGTTTATGTATTTATTTTCTAGATGCGGTCTTGCATTGTTCCCTAAGCTGAATTCAAATTCTTGGACTCAAGCAATCATTCTGCATTAGCTTCCCAAAGAACGGGGACTTCAGGAAGATGCCACCAAGCTTACCTCAAGAGTCCTCTTTAGAATAAATGGCTTCCAGTATATTTTCAACACAAAAAGCGTGACAGATGATCATTTCTGAGGCTAGAAGGGTGATTAAATACTTGTGCGTAGCATGTGTGTGAAGGTGCTTGTGTGTCTATACATGTGTGTGATCATACATACACATGCTGTGTGCATGTAGAATGCAGAGGTTGGTCTCAGTTCTCTTCCTCTGTCACTCTCCACCTCTTTATTTCCGTTTTTTAGTGTGCCTTCGTCTGTGTATGCACACCACACACACATAAATAAGGGACTTAGTATTTTATACTCATCGACACATACCTCATGCCACCAAGCACCAATGTTTCTTCTGGGTCTATCTGTTAGCATGTGTGTTATGTGTTAAAGTTAGGCTCTGGTTCTTCCTTCCAGTCCCATGCTCACAGAAATAAGACTCAGACTCAAAATATCTTTACCAATACCTTGGTCATATAGCGAGGCTCTTCTCTGACTAGAAACAACTTAAACTATCCCATTTATTTTCGCCTGCATCCTGCCATGTGGCTGGTTAATTGTACTAGGAACCATGCGTCTGATGTGTCACATCTTTTATGGCAGTCTCCCTGGCTCTATCCCAGAATCCTTTCTCCTCCTGAATGTCCCACCTCTATTTCCTGCCTAAGTCATAGGCCATAGGATTTTATGCATCCATATAAAACACAAGCTAGTCTCTCTACAGTTCTTCCTTTTAGTCCAATAGTTATGTTCAGCTTGGTTTTGAGCACCCTAGAAAGAATTCTGGTATTAGTCAGGATTGTTTACTTTGGAGGGTTGTGGAGTGGGGGAGAGATAGTCAAGAAATACTGGATACTAAAGAATCCCTGCACATACATGTTTGTGCATTTCATACTAAGTGGATAGAGAGCAAGCATGCACACTTAGAAACTAGTTTCAAGGTCGGTCATTTCAGCTGAAGTTGCATAATGTAGCCATTGGGAAGCTTAAAATATAAAGTCCATGTTCCAAAGGCAGGCATGGTAGCTCATGACAATAAGCCCAACACTCAGGGAGGTAGGGGATGAGGCTGGAGGACTGCTGTAAATTCCAAGTTGGCCCTGATTATATGGTGTATTCCAATCCAACCTGGTCTATAGTGGGAGACCTGCTTCCATCCACCTTTTCTCAAACAATGAAAACAAATAAACTCAGCAAAACCAGAGAGTAGAAGCCATTTGTTGAGACAGTTGAACTTTTTAGACATACTTCTTTGGGGCCTAACAAGCATCCAGGATTGGAACCATCTTCCGGGAGTAAGAGTCATGGAGAACACTGATTTACACACTTGTTTATTTATTTACTTGAGCACTGAGGCCTGAACCCAGAGTCTCACATGTGCTAACCACTCCACCACCGAGCTTCATTCGCAGTGGTGACTGGGAATTTACTAAAGATGGACCTTCCTTAAATGTCTCAGCTCAGGAAGAACACAAAAGAGGGATGTTACATGGAATATACTTTTAATTCCTGGTGAGAAAATATTGGTCATCAAACATCCGACATTTATTAAACATGTACCTAAATCTTAAAAAGCTCTTGTGTTTCTAATAAAATTAAGGCAGAAGTAGACAGAGCATATCTTGTTATGGTGAGAACAGATACAAGAAGCTACAAACACCTGTTCTATTTTAGTCTCCATTTGTTACTAGTTAACACTACATTACTCATCTTGATACATATAGGCTTCTCAGCTATAGTTTCTTCCTTTCATTCCCCCTCTGACTTGACTGCTGCAATCCTAGATTGACACATCACAATCTTTCACTTGATTATTGGTTAGAGATAAAGCATCTCCCACCAGACTCGTGTGTTAAAGGCTGGTCCTTAATGCCATATTCAGAATGAATGGATCACAAGAGGGCTAACTTATCACTGGGTCCATTCATTATTGAATTTGCTACAAATTTGCTGTTGGGATGGTAGGCTTGGTTTACAGGATGGTATGTGGAGCTAAGGTCACAAGGGTCATGTCCTTGAAGGATGTGTCATGTTCTGATCCCTTCTGGTGTCTCTTTCTAACTACCATGAGTGATAGGCAGCTTCTCTTCACACACGTGCACTGTGATGAACTGCCCAGGTCAGCCTCCATGTGCCATGATCTCTGCCTTGCTCTTGTTTTCTGGTGCTAGGGATTGAGCTGAGGACTTCACACATGTTGTCCCAAGCAAGCTTTCTGCCCCTGCATTTTTTCTGTCAGCCATGTTGGATATTGAGGCACAGTGATGGAACGGCTAATGAACCGCATCAGTGTGCCAACTTCTAAACTGACCTGGTGTCTACTTTCTACACTCCTTTCCTCACGATACTTCCAGATCATCATCCCTTAGTGTAAATAGTATCTTCTTAATCGTATAATCTCATTGCTTAAAAATCACAAATTCTACACACCAAGAACACGTTGACAAATTCCGGGTTACACCCTGTTTTACATGTACTTTTTGCTCATTGTAAATAGTAAGACCTTAATGCAGAGTATCAAACCTTAAAAAAAAAAAAAAAAGAAAAAAAAAAAAAAGCCAAGCACTGATACAATTGTATTTGTATACATTTATGCAAAAATGTTTAAATTTTTTTTCTTTTATCTTTGTTTTTTAAAGTAAAGTTTAAAAAAAAAAAAAAACAAATACAGATCTGCAAACCAGCAGGGGAAACTGAATTCTTCATCAAATACAAACACAAATCTGTATTCATAGGTGTTGATTAAGCCGTTACTAGCACTGAGATGACAAACACAGTTACACATTCTTTTTTGTCACCTCTGCTCTGTCAGAACCTCTATTGTTTGTGAGCCTTTTCTTTTTTTATAGCACCTTTGTTTATCCATGTTGTTTCTTTATATACTCATAAATAATTAAAATCGTATTTAACTTGTGAAAAAAAAATCACAAATTCTTTAGCCTGGTTGGCTACTGGTTCTGGGACTTGCACTGAGTCACCCTCTTTCCCATCCCACATTGTCCCTTCATTTACTCCATGCACTGGGTAAACTGACTCAGTCTTTATAACATACATATACTCTGACCACTTGCTCATTAACACTTAGTTTAGCTTATCAGTGGAAAGAAATGTTTTCTACTTGCAGCTCCATAGGATCTTAAAAATCACTGAAAATTTCTTGTGGCCCATCTATAGTCCTGAATAACTGGCCCTACCTCATAGTGTGACCTTTTTGTATCCTTCTCTACTTAAAGTTTGTTGAATGACTGCTTAGAAGTTTAAGAAGAAGAACTGGTAGCAAGAATAGCTGATGTTAATGGCAGCGTGGTAATGTTTGTTCTAACGACTGGCACGTGCCAGACAAACACACTTCATTAAGATGCCTGCAGCACTTTCATTTTTCGGAGGAGAGTGAACGGGTCATCACTCATGGCGCATAAACAACTTGTTCAGCCTCCTTCAGGAGTTCCAATAACTGCTCTGTCAGGTGTCAGTACCACAGAGGACACAGTTAAACCCAAAGCTGAGATGGATACCAGGCCATCAGCTTCTCCTCAAGGCCTGCAAGACAGGGTCACGCTTGCATCTGCTTACTTATACCTGCTCTACCATACCCACCAAGCTATTTTCTCATTCAAATGCACAAAACCAAAGGCTGACATGGAAAGCTCAGCCCCTAGCAGGCCTTTTACAGATTCAGAGCTTGTAGCGGCCCTGCCCATCCCATCTCAAATTTCACTTTCAAAGAATTTTTCAGACTGTTATCTGGCTATTCTCCAAATAACAAGATTTACTTTAAGCCCTTTAGACACTGCCCTAATATTTTCTCTTTCATTCACTGACAACCTTGCAGAAAACTATGAACATCAGTTGGATAAATACTTTTCTGGTCCTGTAGGTGTAGGCCTAAAGAATTAGATATAATGGGAATTTGACAACCTCATTCTATAGCTGTTACAAGAACAGGGTGTAATTTAGTTCGAGAGGAGAACATCCATTTTTCTTGCTCAAAGTTGTTCCTGGACTATAAATCTCCACCCCAAGCCAGCCTTGAAAAGGCCAACTGTGTTACCAACAGAAGAGGTAACAGTGACAAGAAAGGAGCCTCTTAAGATGGGAGTGAGAAACATGGACGTGGTTGGAGAACCTCAGGGACAGTCAGAGACACTTTGGGTTTTATGGGAAAGCAGGGTGACTTTAAGCCTCATCTAGGTTTCATGTCCTTTGGGATCTCTACAGAGTGATTGACATGGTTGAGAGTCGTGACTGAGCCTTGCAGAACAAGAACTCTCCAGAAGAGGCTCATTTTTGTCTCTTGCGTAATAGTATACAAACCGAGACACAATAGCTCCCTCATGTGCAGCTGAGGTTTTGCAGAGACTGAAGAAGAAGCATCTCTCAGAATCTCACAGTTTCCAGACTGCCCCTCCTGTTGTCAGTGGACGTTTGTTTTGTATTAGCCTCCATAACCGTTGGCTAATAAGTTCCACTTGAGAAAGGATACAACAGTGATCATAAATATAACTTCTGTTCTAAGTCAGAGATAGCTGATATTTATACTCACCAATTTAACAATATTCCAGTCTTTCCTAATATTTTTCTGTAGCTTTCACTCTGGAAAATACTAGCGTCCACTTAAGCAGCAGATACACTAACAGTTGAATAAACTGGCTTAAAATACATATCAGTGGTTAGATTACTATACCACAAAGCACTAAGTTCAAATTCAGTTCTTAGTGCACCACGGAGTCACTACTGATCACCTCTGAGTTTATTTCTGGCTTATGGGTTTATAAAGCTGGAATAGTAAGATCCTGAACTCAATGGAAGCTTCAAACCAAATTAGAATAACAATCAACGAATATGCAAAGTCTCTTGGCATGTTTCTAACAAGTTATGAGGCACATTTGCTTGTACCTATCTTTAAGAATACTGGAATTCAAATTAGTACCTACTTCTAAAATAGCATTTTGGAAAGACCACAACTCATAGTAATAATATTAGGGAAAAGGTACTTCTCACTTTACGTCAGGATTTTCTTTTCTTTTGACATAGCAATATTGTATATTCACATTTTAAATTAAATAAAAATAAAGATGACCATGCCTAAGTATGTGTGTACATATGCCATGGTGTGTGTGTGTGTGTGTGTGTGTGTGTGTGCGTGTGTGTGTGTGAGGGTTTGTAGGAGTGGTCCTTCTACCATGTGATATCTTTGGATGGAACTCAGATTGTCAGGTTTGCCACCAAGTGCCCTTATCACTGAGGCATCTCAACAGCCTGTATGGTTCAAGTTTAGTCCTCCTTTTGGAATGGCAACATGGAGCTGGAGAGCAGCTCAGCAGAGAGTACTTGTGTAGCATCTGTGAAGCCCAGCACTATGTTAGGGGCATAATAAAGGCTTTGGTGCTCTAACAGCTTCCACAGAGAGATGCATATTCTTTTTCTTCATATAAGACATAACAGTTCAAATAAAAAAATCTCTATGTCACTTTTTTTGTCCATTTTCCCTTTTATTTAAAATAGATTCTTTTCTCACATAATATATCTTAATTATAAATTCTCCTCCCTCTATTCCTTCCAACCCTCAATCCACCCCCTGCTTCCATCTGGATCCAACCCTCTTTATGTATCTCATTGAAAAGCAAACTGGCTTCTAGGAAATAGTAATAAAATATAATAAGATAAAGCAGAAGCTAACATATAAAAATTGAATAAAACAAACAAGAAAAGGAGCACAAGAGAAGGCACAAGTAACTGAGACCCATTTGCTTGCACACTCAAGCATACCATAAAAAACAAAATAAAACAAAACCGGAAGCGAACACACACACACACACTCTATGCCAGTTTTGAAGCACTTTCAAGAAGACCCCAAATGACCGTGAAGGAGCACTCTGCCTTGTAATACTGAAGGGATAAGAAGAGCCAGAGAAAAGTCTGCTTCGAGGTCTGCATCCAACAGGTGCCAAGTAACCATCCTGGCTTCTACTACAGTCTGAGCCAGAACACTGTGAGGGGAAAAGAACATGAAAAGCAACCAAAAGTGGTTTAGCCTGTAAAATATGACACTAATAAAATATTTTAACTCTCTCCTTCAGTTTTGTCCTCTGAAAATACACCACAAGACTCTGCTTTGAGTTTCCTGCAAGCCTAATCCACCATTCACTAAAAACAAACAAACAAACAAACAAACGAACAAAACCACTGGCACCACCACCAACAACAAATAAACTGGCTTAATTTTTATATAAAATCTTTGCAACCAGCAAAGTGGTTTAAATAAAAAGATACTGGCTGCTAGGCTCGCTTATTCCCAGAATCTACCTGGTGGGAGGAAAGAACCTACTTTCCTCAAGTTGACCTTTGACCATAAGCCTGCCATGGCACGTGGACCCCCCCCCCAATAAATAAAAACATATACAAAATCTTTGACATTTCTACATTAACATTTTTATTTTAAACGAACATTGTCTCTGGGGCCACAGCAATGGCTCAGGGTGGTTTACAACCATCTGTAACTGCAGTTGCGTCGGACTCAGCTCCAGGAATGCACCTGGTGCACATAAAAAAACTTGCTGATATTATAAACTCATTTTTAAAAAATAAAAATATAAATAACATTGATACAATTAATGAATATAACAAAGATGATTTTACCTCACTATTTTGCACAATAAGGTCAAATACAAAGATTTTATCAAGACTATGATGGCTTAGAGACCCACAGCCGGACAATGAGCAGGGTGAGAGAGAGACGTCAGAGTTCTCAGCCCTGAATGGTGAAGACCACACTCCCCTCCTCATAGCTTGGGAAACAGGAGACGGTAGACTGTAAGAGCCAGACTTCAAGGAAATAACACTTTCCAAACACAACAGGCCTAATGCACTAAGAACCCACAGACTGTGACAGCATGCACTGAGCTTCAGAGGTTGAGGCCAGGCCAAATGCCACCAATAAAATGGGGAAATGACCTGGAAGTCCCACTTCCAGACAAGAAACTCTTTGAAAATTGATAGCTGCTGGGTGGAGGAATCAACTTTCTTCAACGGAGTGATGATGAGATGATCAACCACACTCCTGGGCAGGCTCCAGGCTCAGGAGGAGGTGGGGAATGCGAAGGAATGTGATAAAATATACTGTTCGAAATTCTCAGAAAATAAATACAAAACAAAAGAGTATGATAGCTTAACTCAAGCGTGGTTAAAACCAGATGAATTCATTTTTTAAAAGATTTACTTTATTTCTAACCATGCACATGTGCTCACAGAGGTCAGAGGCATCAGATCCTCATGGATTTAGGGGAATAGCCAGTTTTAAGCTGCCTCATATGGGTGCCAGGCAACCAACTCTGGTCCTTTGCAAGGGCTGTACCTGCAGTTAGTAGGTGAGCATGTCTCCAGACCATTGCTGAATATGTTTCCTTTGGGGATTCGGTTGATCATACAGTATTCCGTCTTAGCTAACAGAGTGGGCTCCACACTAAGACCTTCTAAGATAATGCAGTAAAAGTGGCAGAGCTTAGGAAGGCGATTTCAACAGATGGTCCTCTGGCATTTGAGAAAACAAGGTCTTCTGGCTGCTGCTTGCCTTTCTCCCTTAAAGCAGATCATGGAAGAGTTCTCTAATCATCCTGCAAAGTCTGTCTTTAGAGGTGGACTGGAGAGATGGTTTGGTGGTTAAGAGCACTGGTTGTTTTTCCAGATGACTAGGCTCAATTTCCAGCACCCATACGGTGGCTCACAAGTGTATGAAACTCCAGTTTCAGGGGATCCAGCACCCTCTTTAGGCCTCTGTGGGCATGGTGTACTCACGTAGTATACAGACAGGCAGGCAAAATACAAATACACATAAAATGAATAATCAAAAGTTCTTTCGTATTTAAAGAAATGTTGAGTTGTTCATCACAAAGGTATTTGTTCTATGTCTAAAGAGAATGTATGAAAACACGGGAAAATAATATGAACAAAAGGATGTCTCGCTATGACAATGGCCCTATGTTTATGGGTATATTATACCTCTGCATAGCAGTCCATGAAAGCACACAGATTTTCCAAATTTCGGATGACCTCTTGTGTAATTTTTGATGACCTCTTGCATAACATAAAATTATTAAATTAATGTCTTATGATTGATAAGGAAAATACTGCCTTTTCTCTCCTACATTTAGCATTTGGGTTCTTGAGTCCTGAAAATCCATTTCTGAGTCTCTTGGCATACATGGAAAAATACATAGAAATTAGGTTTCCCTTAATCTGGAGCTTGAGCAGATTGCCAGTATTCCAAGTTCAAAAACCACTTCTGGAGGAAAAAAAAAATTTTTTAAACAAATCCAAACAGAGATACAAAGGACTAGACTCTGTAAGACACAAAAATATTTCATCAGGAGCACAAGGGCTAGCAGGTGGCAAACAGGTCCCAGAGACAGCCCGTCAGGTTCTGTTACACATTTTCTCCAGGATGTCGGAGCTGAGTGGGGCATGAGCTGTCTATAGTCTGCTGCTGCTCAGCAAGAAGAAACGGAAGAAAGGAAGAAACCGCTTTGCGGCTGTGGCGGGTGGCTAGTCATCCCTAAGATCTGCTTCTCTCCCTCCTCTGCGACACAAGTTTGAGCTGGACATAGAACTGCCTTGAATAAACACTTCTCGGGCTCTTGTGAATTAGCTTTGCCTTGGACCCCAGCTTTGGCTTTTGAAATGTAGGTAAACTGCCCTATTGAAGCTGGAGACCCTTCTGTAAACTCCTAATTGCCAGAGAATATCTGTGGTCTATCTTCTTTGGCATTCTTCTACCTTACGCAGAATATGGATCGCCTGGGATAGTGAAACTGAAAGCTGGTGTTATGAAAGAACCGAAGAGTCAGAGAACACCTGGAAGGTTGTAACAGTACTGACTGCAAACTTAACACTGTTAACATAACAAGCAAGAAGTTGGGCGTGGTGCTACACTTCTGTGATCCCACCACCCAGAAAGCTGAGGGAGGAGGACTGAAAGTTCAAGACCAGCCTAGGAATGTAATGAGATCCCGCTTTAGTCAACACATCCCCCTCCAAAGTCATCAATCCTGCTTATGTCACTGCATTTGGGGTTTGTTGTCATTTATGGGTACATCTAACTCTAACGACTCCAATAACTTAAAAGTTCACTGATTATGAGGACTTGAAGTTAAAAAAAAAAAAAAAAAAAGACTGTCTCTCGACAACATTCTGCTCTTGTAGAAAACCCGAGCACACACACACTGGGTAGCGTGTACTCACATGCACAGACACTCTGCTCCTCCTTACACATGCATGTGCACAAAGACACAGACACAGACACACACACACACACACGCATACACACCACACACACACACAGTACAGAGATATATAGCAAGAAGGGGTAAGGGGGAGAGGAGGGAGATAAAGGGTATGAGCGCAAAATAAAGAAAAAGAGACATTATAAAGGTAGGCAAGATGGCGACTCATCAGAAGCGCCTGCCATGTTATCTTTACAGCCTGCATTTAGTTCTAGAACGCAGGAAGAGAGAACCCGACGGTTGTCTTATGACAGTGTCTCATGGCACACACACACACACACACACACACACACACACACACACTTGAATTCATACCATATCACACACGTGCATATACATAACATAAACGCATATACACACTAATACATAAAAATAAAATATAGAAAATACATACTGCCATGAAAATGCAAAGTGAGGCCTAAATTCCTATCCCAGTTGACGTTTCTGACATTCTTTAAGGAAAGAGATCAATATGTAAATTATAGTGGATACAAATCAGCACCTGTGTTGGTTCCCAAGAGCACAGGAAAAGCCATTTTACCTGCTAAATGACACTGAGTGCTATCCAGAAGCTAGCAGAAAGCAAGTCCTACTGCTACCAGACTAGTTACTTTGTATTAAACATTCTAAAAAGCAAGTTTCTACTCCTCCACATAACTCAGTAGATGCTCTCAGCCTTATCAGCAAAGATCAGAAGCCTTCCAATGGGAAGCCCTTCTATTCTCTACAGTATCAGATTTCCAGCCCTACCCAGTCTATCCTCTTGTGGCTCCCTTCTCTGCATTACAAGGCTGTGCCTCTCCCACCCAAGTGCAGCTTCTCTACCTGTGCTTTGGGTCCAGCAATACAGTCTCAGGAAGTCTGTACAGCAACCTAGCCTATCTTTCTTCCAGTCCTTCTTGTCTTCACCAGGATTGTCCCCCTTTGTTTCCAAAAGGCCTTGTTTCCCCCAAAGGGTCCTGGCTGATAATCTCCTCTGTCTGGGTTGTCAGTGTTACCAGTGCTTACCTGGGTGATGCTTTTTGGTGCTTCCTTAACCACAATGAAGCCAAAACCATATTCCTTCATGTCAATTTCCTCGTTTCTAGAGAATAACTCAATGTATCAAAATATGCTGCATGACTTTTATAAATTCCCTATGTTCCGAGTATGTGGGCGCACACCTAGATATTTGCATGGTTTCTGGGATTTTGTCTCCTGTACTTGTAGTTTTCAAACTGTATATATAAAACTTTATGAGAGACCATTGTTGCGTAGTTACAATCACATACCCACAAAAAGCTATTTCCCACAGCATTATTTGAAACAATGTGTTTGTATCAAGAGTTGGCCAAGATTTCTTATGCTAGATGTTAGTTTGGCTTCGTATGTGGAATCCATTGCCACCGAAGTTACTAATGCTATTTTAATAAAAGGGGGGGTATTGTAAAGAAACTTTAAATGCTTCATATCTGCTGTCGATCTATTTATTTATACATGCCATATTAGGGATGGAACCTAGAGCCTCCTGAATTCTAGACAAGCACCATGGCACTGGTCTACACTACACCCCAGCTCTGCATATTGAATGCTGTATGATTACATACGTCAGTAAAAAGAAATTGAATTTGTTTTCCCCACATGAGAAAAGATTTTAGAGTAATGAGAGAGAAAAGATATGCTTCTGATTCCGGCTCTTCGGAAGATGTATTTTAGGAGCAGACTTTCAATTACACGTCTTCAAAGAACAATTTAGCCCAGACAGTGAGAACGGCTGCTTCATCTGAATTTTGTAATGGCTTCCTGATTTGTTGTTGCTTAAAGCGATTCCACGAAGGCAGTAAATTCTCAAAACAATGAGAAATGTAGTTCTGAAGAATTCCAGTGGTGAGTTCCTGCAGACGAAGTTTCAGGGACAGAAATAATGGGTGCCTATGTGTGTGCGACGCTGCACAGGGGTCACTATGATCAAACTGACAACTTTCATTCACCCGAGGCTCAGCTCTACTGGCTTGGTTTAGGAGCACCATCACAAGACAAGTGCCGTGTTCCGAGGCTCCTGAAAGCCAGCCACCGGAAAAGGATACACAGTGAAAATCTAGAGCTCTGAGACGGCCATGAACTTCACAAACAGCCCTACAAAGATAATTTAGTAGAAAAACGAAGGCTAAAACTTGAAGTTTTTATAGTTATCTATTGACTTTAGTTTATACTAGTGTTTCTTGGGTTACCTTTGATGGACATTTTCTTTACTTTTTGGTTGAAAGTTAAACAATACTGCCTGCTATATTTATAAATCACAATATCAAATACTGAGGCAGCATTGAATTACTGTAAATATTTCAAAATCCACTTGCTTTCACACTAATCCTTTCATGGAATGGTGACAATCTGTGGACCCATACCTGGCTATAGCTGACACCTTACACGGATGTCACTTTCCGGCACAAACCAAGGACGAGAGAATTTGAAGACTTATTACGTTGTGTGTATCATTACTACTCTCTCCTTAAAGTTAAGAAGTGATATAAAAATGGGGAGTTTTCTGTCAGCTACTTTATGCCTGCCTTCTATCTGCAATTTTGTCTTTTCTTTTTTAAAATTAATGGAGGGAGGGTACTGCGGCTCGAACCCAGGGCCTGATAAATGCTAGGCAAGACCTCTTTCTGAGCTACATGTTCATCATGACATACTCAAATATTTGACTGAAAATTTGTGACTGAAACTTTAAATCATAAAAAATAATTTCCAAGTGAGAAAATGATTACTACAAAAAGCATACCCAAGGATACACACACACACACACACACACACACACACACACACACACACACACACACACACATATCTCCAGAACAGCAGAAGATGTTTCCTATTATCTGTCACAGAGAATTATTTCAAATATTAGCTAATATTTGTCTTTTTATGAAAAGCCGAATGCTTTCCTACATTTTGAAAAGGAAATAGTTCCTTGAAAATGTTCCATATACTTAGGATTTGTTTTTCTCCAGTAAGCAAATAGGGTTTATTAGAAGTTAGAAAATGAGAAATATCTTTATTGAGTGTGTAGCAGTCAAGTACAGCGAGAGGAAGTTATTTGGGTATGATATGGGAAGTACATTTTCATTTTATAGCAAGTCGAGAGTCGAAAACAATATGTTTGCCAATACTGCCTAGAAATATCAGACTAATTTTTCATCTCTCTGTGCAAAAATTATCTGTTTAAAGGGATGTGTGTGAAGTGAGTCGGCAGGAGACAAGTCAGGGTTTGCAGTCCCTGTTCTTACTGATGGCATCTGGGTGAGGAAGCCAAGGCAGAGAGAGAACTTAAGCAGGAAGGACCTTGGTTTTCAATCTGCATTGTGGCCTTTCGATTGCTGAATAGATGGACAGAGGGCAGTGAGCACGTCAGCAAGGGGAACTGCACAACTCCCAGTTTCCTTCTTGTTACCATGGACACGCCTGACATAGGTCCCACACTGTGGATGCTGGCTGGTCACCAGTACTGACTCTGTCTATGGAAGTCAGGACCATTAAAACGGTCATCCAATAAAGAGAAAACAATGTTGAGATGAGATTCAGGTTATTTATGTAGAAGTGTCTTGCGATCATGTTGCTGGGAACAAAATTTTTTTTTTTTTTTTTTTTTTTTTGCAAGGGGATGGCACAAGTGTGATGAATGGGATACGGGGAAAAGTTCACATATTAAAGGGAGGTGGCCAGGTATGGTGGTGTGTGCCTAAAATAAAATGCCAGTATTGGCAATTTCAAGATAGGCCTGGGTTATATAATGAGACCTTATCCTAAAACAAACAAAGTTAAATGGGCGTGAGAGGAAAATGTGAAAGAATTTCTGAGTATAGTAACATCTGATGCAAATTATGGGCAAATTCACAAGGTGGTGATTAATACCCAAGATCAACAGTCTCTGTGTTTCTGTTTTCTCTGTAGTGGTGTAATGTGGGGGAAAAAAAGAGAGAACTGGTTTGAGACTTTTAAATAATATTTGATGTTATTCTTATTGGCTTAGAGTAGTAATCTGTAAGGCTCCACTGTTTAATATCGACAACTTTGAAAGTCACTGAAAAAAAAGGTAAATGGCAGTTTAATGTTAACAGCTGCTTATGGTTATCAAATCCATCAAGACCCTTCATGAATACATTAACACAAACCCACTAAATTACTGTTGCTGTAGACAGCTTGGTATTTTAAAAATGCCTGGTGAGAATAAGGACAGTAAAATAATGGAAGGACCCTGGTCACTGTCTTATATTGACATAAGGAAAAAAACCCAGGCTTGTTTTACTTCTTCCGTGTTGCCGGATTTCTGCCACCTCAGCTCTAAAGAGATCTCTAGAAATGTATTAAAAAAATATTGCTTCATCTAAGTTCACGTTTTTACTTGCCACAATAAAGAAACAGAAATAAAAGCCACGTAACAAGAGTAACTCATCTGAATAAAGGTTAAAGAAAATTCAGCAAATAGTTGGTACTGATATGCATGTCTGAAACCCAGTCATGAGTTTAATCAACAAGGTGGCGGAGTTCTTTGGGATCTTTTCACTAAATTGACAGAAGATCGTGCACTGCATGACATATGTTCATGGATTCCTTGCCTGTTTCACACGGGGAGTCTTGGAGCCACCCACTGGAAGAATCATTTAACACAAACTACAAAATATTATCTCAGTCATTTTTCATCCAAAGCTACTTTTTTTTGAGGGGGGAACCGAACCTAGGACCCCACATTTACTAGGCAAGCACTCTACTACTGAGCTATATCCCCAGTCTTTGTTTTTTACTTTTTATTTTAGATAATGTCACTGGGTGTTAAACTTTTAGTCAATGTAGGCCATGAATTTAGCATTCTTCGTTCTCATCTCTTTTAAGTACCTGGAAAAACAGACTTGGGGCTACCAGGCCTAGCTTGCAGCAAAGTCAATTAGGTGCCGTAAGCCATGGCTTCACAGACCAAGGTTTCTCATTTCAACTCTTACTGAATTGGTAGAATGTCAGGGAGTGATCATCAGGGCCATCTTGAGAAAGGAGGTCTGGAGAAATTTAAATAACACAAGCAGCCTTGATCCTTATCCTCCACTGATGGACGACTCTTCCTATCTCTGTTTTGAACACAAATCAAATAGAATTTTCAAGGTCTGCCATCATGCCTCTCAAGCAGAAAGGAGAGGCTTGGATTTGAAGAGTTAAAGGGGGAGAAGCACTTGCTCGTGTTCAAACTGACCATATGAGGTAGAGCGGGAGTCGAACAGTTCACAGGAAGAGGAGGGCTCATTAAGCTTTAGATCATAATGAAGTGTTTCCTCTGCATGTATGTTCATAATAGTGTATCTAGAAAAGTATTTCCATCTTAGTGAACCTTGGGGACCAAAACAGACGAGTGAGTGATAGAAGGTAAGGTGACCTGGGTTTAGGTTTCTCTCTTCTCAGGAGCTTCAGGTAGAAGAGAACTCTCGTGCACAAGACTGAGTGAATTCATTTTTCTTATCCAGAGATAAAACCTATTTTTAAAAATCAACTTAAACTAGTTTATTTTGGACCAGTTTGAGAGGGCACAGTCTGTCATGGTGGGGAAGGCCTGGCAGCTATACCTGCTCGACATATATGAGGCAGCTGATTACACTGTGTTGGTCAGGAAGCAGAGAACTTGGGGTAAGGGTTCAGGCTGGGCTATCCTTTCTAGTTCCTCCTCTAGGATCCTATATCTGCCAACTGGATCCCATGTCCAAAAATCCCACACTTTACAGTACAGTACTACCAGTTAGGGGACCAATTGTTCAAACACATCAATCTGTGGGGATCTATTTAATATTCAATTCCTAACAGGGGTAAGACAGTCTTTTTCTAGGAAGGCTAGATGTAGTCAAGACCAAACATGTTCCTTTACTGAAAGTAGACTTCATTAAGACTTGGTCTCAGGGCCGGTTAGAAGTAGAATAGAAGGTTGGAATTAAGTTGTTAAATTGACCTTACAGCAAGGCTGGTGGTATGGCTCAGTTGAAGCTTAGCATGCATGAGGCCTTGTGCTGGTTGCTGTTGAGGTGTGTGAGGACTGATAGTCTGGAAATGGAAGGTGGGTGGGGGGAGGTTACAACTGGGTAGAAACCAACTATCTGACAGGTCCAGAACTAGAGAGAAGGTTCTCTCATCTTCTTTCTAACTGGCAGAATCCTAAAGACAGAACATCTTGGAATTCAAATTCAATCCATGTAAAATTGTTTATTCTTATATTGAAATGATTGGCCTACACAGAAAAGGATCTGAGTACATGTATGTGCAAATAAGAGGAACAGAAAATTGAGTGAATGCATTTGCTGCCTTGCTATCTTAATAAATTCACTAAGAGTAACAGCTATGGCATAGGCTGGACGTGTGGCTCAGTGGTAGGACCCTAGCCTGGCAAGCAGGGCTGTGACTTAGATCACTGGCAAAATAGTTAAGACAAATAAAGTAGAACCTAAAAGCTCAGCCATGAGCTAGCCCTATCAAAATTTTCTGGTTCTCACTGGGTTCAATGCCACATCTTCTAGGGTGGATACATTTGTTTGCCTTCCAATGAGAATGTTATATTTTTTCATGTTTATTGCTACACAATAATAAATTCTCATCATGTCTAGACACTTCGAATGGAAATAAAGTTAGGAAACACCTGCATTTCTAAATCCCCTTTACAAGTCATTACTTTAGACCTGAAAGACAGGTTTAGAGGTTTACAAGTTTTAAAAGACAGGTTTAAAAAAAGGGTTAGAACAAAATATCACCTCAATTACTTATTTCGTCCAATATACTCAGTTCACAAGAGCACAAATCTGTCTTGGTAGCTTCATCCCTTGGTACTTGCTCTGGAAAAGCCAGCTGCTATATTAAAAGGGCAAAAAAACAAACAAACAAACAAAAAAACCCTATGTTGTCAAGAACTAAGGTCTTTTTCCAGTAGCCAAAGAGGAACAATGGGTGTCAGCCAGAAGTCCATGGGTGAGCTATCTTCAGTCAGATCCTCTTTTTTTTTTTTTTTTTTTTTTTTAGCTAAGAAAGGGAAAGGGCTTATTAGACATCGCCAGGACAGGACCAGCAGAAGCTGGGCTCAGTTCTCCGTGAAGGCAGTGATGAAGACCTGCCTGTCTGTCGTCTCCTGATGGAAACGGCACTGTGCTCACAGAAGCCATCAGCTCCTGCAAGGAGGACCTGAGGCTCCAGGTGCAAGCTTAGGATGGGATGGCTTTTCCTACTTTACACAGTCAGCTCACAAGTAGCCAAAGTTAAGAGGAAAGGAGTGAGAGCAGGGGCCTGGTGGCTCCCACTCCTTAACACCTTCCAGATGATATTTCTCTTTATTTTTAACAAGACAGAAATTAAAGCAGCATTAATTTAGGGGAACAAAAGTTAGACAAGAACAGACCAGGGCAAGGAGTGTGAGCATCCAGTAGTGAAGTAGGCAGAGCCAGTGGCAAGTGTCCTACATGGTGAAGCATCTCTGCAGCTTTGGAGGTCCCTTCATCCTACTAGGTTGGCAGCAGTAGAGGGAATACTATTGACCTCACGACTTCAGGCTCTGCCTGGCCACTGGTTTGGGAAATCCCATGAATTTGCTCCAGTCAAACTCTCAATTTCATTATCAACATGAAGCTTTAACTCTCCTGCCCAATGTCCTCAGAGAATTTCCTTACTTTCAGGAGGTCGTCTGCATTCACTGTAGGCTGGGTAGTGGCCAAAGACCGGAGCATGGCCAACATGCAAACCATAGGCTCTAAGAGTTTAGCACCAGGGACACCCAACCAAGTCATCTCTATGTCCCCTGGATCTCCTGGAGAACATGGGGTCAGAAGATCATCAATCATAATACTAGGGTTGGTTCCAGAAGGACCACAAACCTTCTTTACGTGTGTTGATGACTGTACTTTTCTGACTGACTGCATGAGGGAGTCTCCCGCACGATAATGCTGATATAAGCTCATGAGTAGCCTTCTGTCTTTCGGGTCAGATCATGGATGTTAGCATCTGTGAAGTTGTGAGGTGTGCTTCCCAGGTGTAACCGAAACATCTGGGCACAGGCTGCTTCCTTTGGCAATGGGATATAAATTCTCTTTTCAGACCTCCTCCCGATGGCTGAATCCAATACCCAGGGGATGTTTGTGGCACCAAGAACAAGAGTCCCATCATTATTATTCCCCACTCCTTGCATCTGGACCAAGAACTCTCTTTTGATCCTTTGGGTGGCCTCCCTCTCGGTTTCGTTCCGTGACCCACAGAGGGAATCCATCTCATTAATAAAGATGATGGAAGGCTTGTGCTGCCTCGCCAACTCAAACAGGTTGACTAGCTTCTCGCTTTCTCCCAACTACTTAGACATCAGATCCGACGAGGACACAGAAGACCGTGGAGTTGTTGGCAACTGTTGCCACACCTTTGGCCAGATAGGACTTGCCTGTGCCTGGGAGCCCGAAGAGCAGTATACCTCGCCATGGAGTGCATTTGCCTGTGAGTAAGTGTGGGAATTTAATTGGCAAAATCACAGCTTCTTTGAGAGCCTCTTTAGCCCCCTCCAGTCCAGCTACCTCATTCCACCGTATGTTGGGCTTCTTCATCGCTCTGATTCTCTTTGACTGACTTCTTGCCATGCTTCTCTTTGTTTCGTAAATAATCCTTCAGCTTCTCCGCTCGGTCTAGGTACTGCATGCACTTTGATTGAATGCTTTCCTTGCCTTGTCCCTGTGTGCTTCATATTTGATGGCGTGGAGGAAATACTCCACAGCATGCTGGTAGAGTCGGAGTGCCTCCTCATAGTTCTTGGCTTTGTCCTCTCCTGTGGCTTTTGTCACCAGATCCATGGCTTTCTGGAGAGTTGATGTTATCATTTCATATCCTGGGTCTGCCTCACACCCCGTGGTGCTGCTTGTGGCCGAGGTGGTGGGTCCACTAGCCCAGCCAGACCCTCTTAGCTATAGTCCCATCTGTGAATGACTGCCAAACAGCCTCATGAGAGATGTTGAGCCAGGATCATGTCAATCTGCTCGTGGATTCTTGACCATCATACATGTGTAACAAAACCTGTACACTTTTATTATGGACAAATTAAACAACAGATTTTATGCCTAAGGATAATCTTTCTTCATAAGCCTATGAAAGCTAACCAAAAATGAAGATGAGAGGCGGGGGGGGGGGGGGGGGGACTCTAAATTGAGTTTGGCCATTGTCTACTTCCCTTCCAGGCACACCTAAATTCTTTTAAATCCAGGCCTTTGGGCGTGTCCTTGTTCAGCACTCTACATTTATTCTGAAAGTCAGAAAAAGGAGGTTTTAGTTTAGTTGAAATGGAAGATCTATTTTGAGAAAAAAAAAATCAAGAGACGTTCCTAGAGTCTAGTATTTTTCTGTGGAATGGTATGAAGGTTTCAGTCTCTTTTGGGTTGAGATTTTAAGTTTCATTTATTGTTAATACTGTCACCATTATTATCATTATTATCCTAATATAACTAAAGTATGAAAAGCACTATTTGATTTCTCTACTAATTTTTGTTATGAAAAAAGAGAAATAGGAACAATTTCTTTCAGCCTTTATTTCTCTTTCCATTTTACGAAATAATCTAGTAGCTTTAATAATAAACAGTAAAAATAATGGCATACACCAAACATTGCCTAAATGAATCCATCATGAGCCTCTGTTTGAGAATGGTGTTCCAACTCGGGAAGTGTGTTCCATAAAAAAGTCTGCTATTGCCTTTTTGATTTGGACTCTTAGATGCTATACATTTTAAGGCAATTTTAATAGTTTCTTGTCTCTTGCTAACAAGAATGACTTGTCATAATGAGCAGGCTAGACACTGTTCATTTGATCTACTCTGGAGAGCTGTCCATTTGATACAGAGCAAATCACCTCAATTCCTTTGTGGAATGAGCAGAGTACAAATAAATAAGACACAAGAATAAAGAAATATAGTCAGTTCTATCTGAAGGCAACAAAGTACTGGAACATTTAGAGCCTCAATAAAAATGAGAAGACAGAGAATTCTATAAGACTACAGCAAAGGGGGGGGGGTAATTTTTCCTAACACAGATCGTCTATGCAATTGTTTCTCTCTTATTTAGAAAAGTGGATGATTTTTGTAGTTTAATAACAGCTCTTGGTTCTTTCAAGTTGGAAGAATGAAATTTACTTTTAACGTCACAAAAGAGAATTCTACTTTTCAGCACTTTTTTTTTAATCACATTGCTCAACTGGGCAAGAATTTTGGATTCTATTTTGATTAAACAGACACTTTGGAGGTGTCTTTTGTTATTATTATTATGCATGTTTTACTTGTTAAGTTTCTGTTTTGCTGTTTTGTAAGACATGGTCACCTAAATATTCCAATTTTCCCTTTTAAGATCAATGTTCTATACCATCTCTTTGAGAATTACATAAATGTCATAGTACCTTTGAGTCTTAATTTTCACTGTACACAGGTATTTATTCATGTGGTGCTGGGGACAGTACGCACCAAGCACATGCTCTGATGATCTGAGCTATCCCCAACCCTGACATTTTTTGATGAAATATTAATAGAACTATTATTCTGTTGAGGATTACAAAAATTATTACAAATTTTACTTTGTTGGGAGTTAGGAAACAGTAGTAATATGGTTCTCAAAACCAAATCATTAGATACTCTTTTTCAATTGGAATTTTTTTTTGGTAGGACTTTAGACTCTACACCTTAGTAGCTTCTGTTTGCGATTCTAAGGCAGACTAAAGTATAAACTATAAAAAACTGGAGGGAAAAAAATAAAATAAAAAGCTGGGATAGTGGCACGTGCCTTTAATCTCAGCACTCATATTAATTTTAATAATTATCATTTCTACACACAAACACACACACACACACACACACTAATTTAAAGACCCAGAACTTTGGATTTTAAGTGGAAACGTGTAAGAATGACTCTCAACTTTTGTTGACTTAACTGAAAAAAACCAGTTTTTAAATTTTTACTGTTCTAATCACTATTTGCAATTAAAAAATACTTCAAGTGGGCAGCGGTACAGGTGGCTTTCTGGTACATTTCAGCACATTTCTGGTGCCTAATCCTAAGAGGGAAATGTCTAGAACTTCTTCCGCCAGAACGAGAGAAATCACATCAAGAATAAGTAGGAAAGCAATGTCAGCGCCAATTAGAAGGCTCTGCGGTTTTAGGACCAGGACTTTCAGAAGGACTGGCGGAAAATGGGACTTTGTTACCTTCATCCATTGGGACAAAGAAAGCCATGCTAGTTAGGGCGTTCTGGTAGAAACGTCTTGGTAGGTTACCAGACGAGGGGTTTAAACCTTGGTGGGAATGACCATTATTTAGATGGCCCCTTAATGGGAAAGTGCGTAAACCTTGAGGAGACTTTATTTTCCAGAATCCAGGAGAAAGAGAGGTGTGGCTGAGGTACCAGTAAGGAAAATGGCGCGGACCAGCTTCAAGGCCCGGTCAGGTGACATAGTTCCAATTCGCTCCCTTTCTTCCGAGGCCTCGCCTCCTACTCGCTTCCGTGTGTGGGCGTGGCCTGCCCGGAGGCGCTTTCTTTGGACACGCAGAAAAAAAAAAAAAAAAAAAAAAGCCTACGCAAGCGCAGTTGGGCTTTAAGGCCGGGCTCCCAGCCCCTTTGCCCATAGCCCCGCCCCGTTGTCCTGGGCTGGGCGGGGCAGGGCCCGGCGTCCAGCGACCGCTGGCTGGAGAGCCAGTGACTTCCTTGTTGTGGGTCTCGGCCAGGCCGTGTCCGAGTCGTAGCCCTTCGGTGCTTACTCAGACCACTATTGCGAGTCTAGGTCCAAGCCCCTACCATGCCCGACCCCAGCAGTACCTCCTCTCCCGGTCCGCTCCCTGAGGATATTAGGAACCTGTTGGCAGGTAAAGAGCGGGAAGGGGGCGGTGACACTGGGGGCGGGGGCGCGGGGACGGCGAGCCGGCAGGGACAGAAGCGCTTAGCCCTCACCCTCTACGGGCGGTGGGGGCGGGCCGTGTTGGGGGACTGGGTACCCGGACTAGAAGGGAGTGGGCGTGTATGCTGAAATGTGCTGATCCTCCCTGGGAAGCCGGACAGTTATGCGTTTCATGAACACCTGCATATGAGGGCGGGAGATGTACACAAATGTTGATGAATGCATGTATGAGAACTGCGAAGGTAGATGTCCAAGCACTAGTTCCTGGGTGGCCCGGCCCGTAAGGATGCAGGTGCCTGTAAAGACTCTGGAGGGCCGCAGGTGTTGGGAGTTAGGAGGCGACAAGCTACTATTTCCAACCGCCCCATTTTCTCGAACAGTCAGGTCAAACATGATTATAGTTTTGAAGGGTACCCAATTTTCAGATGGCCACTATTTCTTCAGCCTCAGTAACTACTAAAAGTGAAAAAGGAAGGATGTGTTAAAAGTCCTACTTCCTGTGTCATGTGATCAGGGAACTTCATCTTTGCACCCTCATCTTCCCCTTTTCGGTTTAACATTCCCATTTATGGGAAGCTTTAAGAGTTTAAATGTGGTTCTTCAGTTCCTCAGTTAGGTCAGTAATGTTCGGAGGTGTGTATTTTCACTTTGCATCAAGGAAAGCTCAGTAGTTCTGCAGAGAAGAAAATACATCTTTTTAGAGTATCACATGCCTCTCCTATCCTGATGGTCTTGGATACCATCATATACTTTGTCTTGTAGACATCTGGAACTGCAATAATTTTAGTTTGGTTGTCTCTAAATATTTCTTTCCATATCAATCATGGATAAAAGAATTAAAAAGTTTCACCTAGATGCCTGTGCTGTTAACTGTGTATTTTAATGGTTAAAAACAATGTCATCTAAAAGGTACATTTGAATTAGTAAGTTACTGTTGCAACAGTATGAGACCAAGAATTATATAATACCTTGTTTAACTGTTGTTGTCTGCATCATTGTATTTGTATGAACAGATGAGGGGGGGTGAAGGTGTGTTATGTCACTCTGAGAAATGCTTCTTGTCATTAATGGATATCACTAAAGAGAAATGATGAACTGTAGATGCTGATTTAAGGAAGTGAGAGCTTAGAGGAGCACCAGTTTTGTCTCATTACCTTTAACATTTTTTGGGGGAGGGGCAATTTGGGAATTGCATGTTTAGAAAAATATCTTAATAATTAGATTAGGAAAATGTTTTGTTCCAGAAATGGCATAGTTTTCAGGTTGTTCTAGGTCCACATTTGTAATTTAAAACTATAATATCCTGGCTTAGCTTGTAAAGCTCAACAACTCCTTTTTGGTAGGCAGGCAATCATATGGACATATGGGTCATACTTTCAACATTGTATGACATGTGACTACAAGACCCATCACTCTCTGACTCTCACAGGTTACAGTTTTTTTTTTTTTTTAGCTTTCTTGTATCATGTAAAGAGCTCAGAATTACACATTTACCTGCTAATTCTAACTTTCTGTATATTTCTGCCATCTTTTAAGTTAGAGGGTGAACTAGCATAACGTTTGAAATTAGCTTCTTATAAAATACATGAAGGATTAAAAACAAATATCAAAGCAACAAATGTTTGCAGATTACAAGTCTGCATTACATTTTATCCTTAGAAGATGTTTTTTAGCTCATGGCTGTGATTTATAGTAAAGGAATTAAACAAGTGAGCTAGTCTTCATGACTTAAAACAAATTTTCAAAGGCAGTTAAGATTTTCTGTATAATTAACATCCTTAGATACTCTCAGTAGTCATCGTCCCTTGAATCTTGTTGGGAGACAGGATGATGACAAATCTATCACTCAGGCATGCTTGGGGGAAAGTGTATGGTGCAGTTTAGAATTGTGAAATTAGAGTGAAGTGATCGCACTGACTTGGACTTTAGAGGCATCTCTGGCGTGGCTCTGTGATATATAAAGACAGTGCATTCTTCCTGAAATTGAGGAAGCGCTCTTGGTCCTGGTAGGCGTAAGCAGCCAAGGCTCTTGAAGTGCTTGGCACAGTGTGCAGTAGCTAGGAAGCAGCCTTTACAGGAGTTTCAAACCCTGTGCTTTCGGAAGAAAGAGAACATCTCATTTTTTGTTCCCCACGCTCATCTTCTATGTCATCGGATGTCACACAAGCATTTGCTGAGACACGTGCTCAAATTCATTTGTTTGTTATGATTTTTTTTCATCCTGGCTTTGCCTTTTGAGTGCAGCAGCGTTAGACTTCCATCTCAATAGTTGTCCTCATGCCTGTCCATAAAATACAAACACTGTGTGGAAATGCAAAAACAAAGTTACTAATTTAACTCTCAGTTAATAATATCCTTGGAAAATGACAGTATGATAGTTTGAACAGTTATTTTTTTTTATAGAATCAATGCACTAAAAATTGAATGCCTTCATTTATTTATTTTTTTAAATAAGGCATGTTCAATTGTTCCTTTTAGTACAATTTATATAAAATTTTGTTGAATCAACCTTGGACACCCCCCCGCCCCCAAACAATGAAAGAACAGATTTATTCTGGATGGCCCCAAGCTTTGGCCATTTAATCTTACTCTATACCCAAATATTTTGACTCGGACTAATAGAGAGAACGGTCTTGATTTATGTGCGCTCTCCCCTAGCAGGCGGGAAGGTGAACGGTTGTAGGAGTGCTGCCTGCTGCCTGCAGCTCTCATCTGTTTAATCACCCCGGAAGGACGGGGCTTGTTAGTAGTTTGCAATCAGATATTTGGACTCATTCTCATCTATTCATATCATGACAACAGGCTTTAAAGGGGAAGTGTTACTTTCTTGACAAATCAGAAAATAAAACCACAGTTAGAAGAAAGTAACTGTCAGTGCACTGAAAAAAAAAATCGAACAAACCAGAAGAAAGTGACTATATGGTTTCAGCGAGGTGACCTTGAGATTTGATCAGATCACAGTTTTGATTGCCTTTCCCCCCATTGGGGATTTCCAGAGCTTTTTAAAAAAACACCTCCACACAGTGTAATAGATAATACTGTTAGGGGCACTTGATAAAGAATGCAATTCGGTTGAAATTGAGGTAGAGTTTTTTTCTTTTTTCTTTTTTTTAGTGCTGAGTGCAGTATGGCATTTTTCCAATTCCTGTTTATAATATGGTCAACATTTTAGCTTTATTTTCCTTATACGAATTATTTATGGTATATCTTGTGTTCCATAGCTTCCTTGTGGAGCACTGGCTGAGTATGCAAAGGGAAGAGTGCCACCTACTGAGTCACCGATGGCCACCTTCTTCTTAGTACCTGGGTTCCGCAGCAGAGCTAGGACAAGCCTTCCCGTTTTTTTTTGGCAGCAGCGACTAGTGAGGATAAAGTTGATAAGAGAACATTGGGTCTGAAAGTGAAATCAGCCCAGGCACTTCTAAGATCCTCCTACAAACACGGATATAAGTTTACAAACCAAGGGACCAGAGTTTACAGAGATTTGTGTCTGGCTCAAATAGTATCTGTACATGAAGAGGTAGCATTAGGAAAATTACTTATCTATTTACTTAAGAGTAAAATGTTCCCCTTTTCCTGGTTGGAGGCTATTTCAGCATGGCTTTTCAGTGAAAGTCTTTTTACCTTGAATTACTAAGTAAGGCTCTTGATAGTGTGTGCATTTTAAATAGTTAATCTAATCTTAATCAGCATTGGTTTCTTTCAAAACATAAAAATGTACTAAAAAAATTTAACTTTTCCAAGTATGTTTATCTCTGCTGATGCTCGCCTTGAAGTCCTTGTAGAAAAAAAGGTAGGACACCAGAGGAGGGAAAGCCTCTGGTGATTTGAAACACAGTTCGGTTGTTGCTCATACATTGAACATTAAGTGTCATATATGGGTGATAAAAGTGGCACAGGCTAGGTTTTATATCCTCATTGTTTATTTAGTTTGTCTTTTTCAATTAAAGCCAACTCTTTTTCATCGCACCGAGTTTACATTTCTCTCCCAATCTCGTTCGGAACACATCACATTAGATGCTACCCTCGGTGGGTGGGTACAGTGTGAATCTCAGTTGAGTGCGTGGCTCACTGTGGCTCCTTTGAAAGTGTGTGGTGAAAAGATTTTGATTAGATAAACCTAAAGAGGGTGTGCAAGATGGCCAGCCTTATCTTTCAACAGCCCCACTTTTTATCAGAATAACCATTTAGCGTGTATTGCCAGTTTTGAAAATTTTGTTGCCAGTTGGGTTATAAAACTCAGATTTGCTTCCCCCCTTGCACTTGGTGATCTGTGCTCCTTCATGTCTCTTTCCATGTTAAAAAAAAAAAGCCCACAGTTCAGCAATAACATGGGAAAATGCAAGGTAATCCAGGGGAAGGCATTGGCTAGAACGATCAATAATTTTTCAATTAGCCAGTTTCTAACTTTGGGTAGTTTACTCCATTGATCTGCATGTGCCCAGTTGGATCGATTGTTATATTCCCTCAGTAGCTGCTTGGGCAGGCCATTCCCTGTCTTAACAGGAAGTGTGATTCTGTTCTGATGGCAGCTGAAAGTGTAGGCTTTAAGTTGACACATTTAGTCGGGGTGACAGACAGCTCAGCGAACAAAGTAAAATCTGGCTCCCACCATAAGGTAGGGACACATGTGGAATTAAGTAGTAAAGCCATTTGCAGGGGGCAGGATTGGTTTTTACAGTTATTTTATTGATGTGGGACTCAGCAAATGGTAGTTCACCCCAGTTCTTGCTTTCTCCTTTATGCGAATTCAGGCCAGCCCAGAGGTGGTGTGTGTATTAGAGAGAAGAGGGAGATTACCTTTTCTTGACCTCCAGGCGTCAGGTCTTATTCTAGGCTGTTCCCTAGTGGGGGTTGGTGAGGACAGGTGCTGAACTCTCTCTCACTGCCTGGTAGAGGAGTTTGTCAGTGGAAGACTTTTGTCCTTGTACCTTTTTAACTATTGGATCACCATGGAAGTTGGTTTAAAAAAAAAGTGTGTTTGAGCATGAGGGTGGTACCTGACCTCACTCAGTCTATAGAAGGCAGAGTGGCAGTGTTTCTAGGGGTTTGTATAGAAAACAAAGGAAAAGAAAATGGAAAGGAGACTGGAAGTACCATTGAGTGGGTGGGGTTTAAGTGCTCACTTCTCAGGGGTCAGTGGTCTGCTGAGCAGTTCTCTGATGTAACTGCATAAAGATTGCTGAGCCAGAACACGTCATCTCTTAATGTTGTCTTCAGACCTTAACATTTATGGACAAGGCAGTTGTAAATCTGATCTTTCAGCTGCCTTGCCCCAGATTTCTACAGCTGTCCCCACTGGACGCCTTACACTTGACAAAATGAAGGTATAACAGGAGCAGAAATTACCACCATGTTTACCTTCCGCCGAGATAACTTTTTGTGTGTGTGTGTTGCTAACTTGCAGTTGAAGCCCATGGAAGTGGCGGTGATTGTGCTGTTAGATGCAGGCTGTGCTGACCTTTGAGGCTGATGGGGTATTATCGGTCTGTTGCGCTGTGGCACTCTTTTCCAGGCCTTATTGGCAGAAGCCCAGTAGCCGCCTCCCACCACTCAATCCTGCTTTTCCGTGGTTGGCGCCCGTGGGTAAAATAAGACCTCTCCTTCGGAGAAAAAGGGAGTTTTAGTCCCCAGGCTCAGGGGCCAGCCTGTGTAGGCTGACCTTTTCGTGTAGTCAAATTACCATGTTCCCCCGGAATTACAGAAAGGAGTCAGTGAAATCTACATATGAACAGGAGGACACGACCTCTAAAGGAAGGTAAAAAAGGGCTCAGGCGGCTTGCTAGTTCGCTAGCTTGCCGCGGCAGGCTATTTCACCATTTGCAGGGCTATTTAGAGCACAATAAAAAGCTCCAAATCTCTTTTCCAACCAGCCAGAGGAACGCTTGATTTACCCAAGAGTTTTATTGCTGCCTTTTGAAATATTACTCTGGCTTTGAGGTACAAAGCCGCAGATCCAGCTCCATTTGTCTATCGTGGCTGTCCCAAACTCAGCTGCACTCTGTGCTGAGTCCCTAGTCCGAGGTTTAAGGCTGGCTGGGTTTGGGCTGGTTTCTGGGGGACAAGGCTGGGGTAGCCCAGGACAACCTGGTCCGTGATCCCTGTTCCGGGGGTGGCAAAAGCGCTGGGGAGGAAAAGTCGGCAAGCCGCGCAGTACCGTTAATGCTGCCAGGTCAGGCTGGCGGATTTCATCCATTAGATCTGACGCAGTGTATATTTTAAGAAGCACCCTAGACTTCAAAAGCTTAAATACCAACCAAGTCTATGGACAATCAACAAACCAGATCATTGCAGCTTTTCCCAGCTAAAGTTAAACACCACCCACAGCAAAGCAGTTTCTTCTCTGTATTCTTTTAGAGAATTATTGAAAAAGCCAGTGTTTGGAAAATCCCCCTAGTTGCTTTTAAGGCGTTTTCTAGAAAAAAAAAAAGCTTGGGAATAAATATATTAAAAGTATCATTTTAAAAGTATAGATGTTTTTTATACCCAGTCCTCCCCTTGAGGAATTCGGATTTTCCCTACACTTTCAACAAATGTTTTCTTAAAATAGAGGGATGGGTTCCCATTTCCCTACATTACACATCGGGTAGGCTTTTAGGAAACAGCAAATACATGCAGCGTTTTTGTGGTTGTTTTCTGAGTTTTTATAAAACTGAAATGACCTTTTAAAGAAATAACTCTTGGGCAGTAATTCGTTCTGTTATTGCTTCCGGAGATAGAAAATAGATCCTGTTTGTTTAAACTGGGATTGCATAATGAAAATGTAAAATAGGCAATTAGATACTCATGGAAGAGGGAATTAAAGACAAACATTGAATGAAAATAACATTAAGCAGACTGTTCACCAGTCTGTGTGCCTTGAGTTTTGCAAGTCTAGGGTGGGTTAGCCACAGTAGCCTGCTACTTCTTGGTCCACTTTAAAATTAATGTTACTGTGTGAATCCCAGGGAAGCCAATGATGCTTTCAGCTACCATCAGCTTGTCCAAAGGTGGCCTGCCCTTGCCCCTGCCCCTTCCCCTGCCTCTGCCCCTGCCCCTGCCCCAGCTCCTGCCCTAGTCCCCGCCCCTTCCCCTGCCTCTGCCCCTGCCCCAGCCCCTGCTCCTGCCCCAGCTCCTGCCCCTGTTCTTGCCCCTAACCCTGTTCCTGCCCCTGCCCCGCCCCTGCCCCTGTTCCAGCCCCTGTTCCTGCCCCTAACCCTGTTCCTGCCCCTGTCCTGCCCCTGCCCCTGTCCTGCCCCTGCCCCTGCTCCTGTGGGTGGAAGCTGCTGCTGCAAGTATTACTCTTTTGAACCCACTTGAGAATTTGTCCCAGGTCCACTGACCTTTGCCTCTGCCTCTTCTTATTTTAGGGGCCACAGAAGGAAGTGGAGCCGGGACATTTTGCTTTCATTTCACTTGATAATCACTTTTAACATACTCTTGCTGTTAAGAGATTGTTTCATGTTTTAATCTTATTTTTGTCTTGTATTGGCTTAGCAAAAAAAAAAAAAGCACTTATTATGAATCTGTAACAGCTTCATCCATGTTCTTCATTGGAGCAAAATACTTTCTGTAATCAAGAATTTAAAATTGATTGCATTCTATTCTATACAGTAGGCTTAAGATGGCTAATATAAATACTGTTAAGATTATTGCACTTTTCATTCCTTATATGCACTATTATGTTTTGATCTTTTTATCAATGCAAGTTACAAGATAAAATAGTTAGAGAAAAAAGAAGTAAGACACATCTTTCTGGTGTGAAATGTGGGTGATTTCTTTAAAATTTTAATGTAATTCTCTAAGAGATATTTTAAAGTGAGCCATGAAATTCTGAAAATAGAAATGTGTAAGCTGTCCAATATTTTATGAACAATAATGGTGGATGTCTAGAAGTCACAAGCAAGGACTTCTTGGAACTTTACAGGAGAGGAATCAGCCAACAGTTTAGGAGTTTAAATCCAAATCCAAACTTTAAATTTGGATTTAAACTCCTAAATCCAAATCAGTTTAGGAGTTTACTAAAATTTCAGAAGGGACTATGGGGAATGCTATATAAAGCCATAGAAACCTGTTTCTCAGACACTGTGTTGTTAAATAGTAGAAGAACCCATTTTTCACTTCCTTGTTTATCCAGGTAGCTAAAAGCAAGGTGGGAAGCAAAAGACAGCTTGTTGTCTTTCGACTTGAGGGTAGGCAGCTTGGGTGAGACAAGGTAACAAGGAGGAGGAGATGATTTGAGAATCTTGCTAGAAAGAAAAAGAGCTTAATCTTTTCCTTTAGGCATTAGATAGTGTGTGTTCCTGAAAATAGATTACACTGGGAAAACAATGTGTCCTCCCGGGCTTTAGATTATCTTTGTAAAACACTGTAACTTGTTCCTATGGCAATTGAAACACAGTTATAAACCGATAGCAGCACATGCAGAAAGGCTTTCCACTTGCTTTATAGAAGAGAATTTGTTTTATGGGGCACCATAGTTTTTAAAACTTGTGTACTTCTTCCTAGTTTAATGACGCCAAACATTCAAATAGCACTTGCTGCGCCGAGCATCAGTATAATATACAGATTTTATTTAGTTAAGTGGTGAACTGATTTGTCCAACTTAATTTTTGGACTGTACTTCAACTGCTGTGCTTTGGGCTGATAGATAACTACCATAGATTGTACAGATAATAACGCTTAACTGTAGAAACAATCACTGACCTATTTGTCTTCACACAGAAAAGGTTCTTTTCCGTAATTTGTATACTGTTTTTATATTTCATGGTTTAGATGTTGAAACGTTTGTGGCAGACACACTGAAAGGGGAAAATTTATCCAAGAAAGCCAAGGAAAAGAGAGAATCTCTCATTAAGAAGATAAAAGATGTAAAGTCTGTGTAAGTCACTTGCCTTTTATTACCAATTTCTTACTTGGAAATAACTCTGTAATTAATGTTTATTATGGAGTTAAGTTTTATGTTCTGGTTTATTAATGTCAAACATTTTTAAAAGGACAGAATATATTTCCACTGTAATAGTTCAAATGCAGACATTCTTTTTGTTGATAGTTATATATATTTTTCTAAGTATGCTAGCAAAATGCTAAGCATTTTGTGCATCTGAGGACATATTTGAAAATTTTTAATATTCATGTAGAAAATATCTCAGACCTTAAAAAAGAAAATCCTTTAAACCATTATCACATTAAGTAAATAAATATAGATATTAAAGATATATTTTACTACTAGGTCTTTTTAAAAATCTCTTTTTCCATACTTAAATATATGTATTATGAATTACTAAGCCTTTGGGAATTGTCATTTTAGGACAAAAATATTTTTTCTCTAGATGTATATTTATAATACAGATTTTTGGATTTGAAATATTGCTACTAATTAGACCTTGCCTTGATTTTTTTCAACCACATTTAAATATTTTATTTTCTTTATTTTTGCAGCTATCTTCAGGAATTTCAAGACAAAGGTAAGATTTCAAATCTCAAATAACTTTCTTTGGTGGAGATTTTCAATATGGTAGTCTTAACATTCTGAAATTTTATAGTTGGAATCAAAATGTTAATTTCCATGTTATGTGTTTAGACGTTCAAGACGAGAGTGCTAGCTCCCCCTGCTGAGAGGAATATTGAGGAGCGGGTCTAGAATCCTGTGTTTCCTAGTCTTAGGTTCTGCGTTTGTTAGTGGTAGAGGTACAGGCATGTGCTTGCAGCCCCACCAGAGTGCTTAGATGTCTCCGACTGAGCTGTCATCTCTTGTCTCACACTACAGAGATTGTTTTACGGGGCGCAGGTGCTTCATGGGTTTGCAGTACCCGAGATGGAACACAGGATTCATAGGTACAAAGCAAGACACTACCACTGTGTCCCTAGCCCTTAGGTCATGATTTTAAAGAACGAGTAAAAAAAGTTGTAAATTCCATTTGACAGCACGAATAACATGTTTTTAAATGCCGATCTTTATTTTGGTTCTTTTGATTTGAATAAATAGGTATTTTATAAGTTTTTAGAGATGGGCATTTGGTTTCATTGTTTTTGAGCCCTGTGATAGTGCTGGTGAGCTGACAGTTTTCCTTTAGACTTGAGAGTCTGTTGCTCAACTCTGCAGGAACTTCATAGTTTCAGTTCTTTGAGAGGACCTGCATGCTGTCATTTCCAAGGTTAATTCACAGCTCCTGACCTTCAGCTCGCGACTGTTAGTATGAAGATAACAGTGTGAGGTCTGCTAATCTGCGCAGGCAGTCTCTAAGTCTGGGCAAGGCAACAAAGTAGCACTTCTCACTGGCTCCTAACTTTAACTTCCTCTCCTGTTTGAGCTGCCTGACAGGGAGAGGAAGCCCCAGCTTTAGGACAGCCGGTTCTTAGCCCCACACACCTTCAGTGTCAAGATAGTCACAGTTCCTTTTATAGTCCCTTGTCAGGATCGGTGTGGTCCACGTGGGCCAAGAGTTACCATACTAAAATGCAGATCAGAGCAGGCAGATGTCTTCTCCTTCCCAGTCCTTAGAGTTTGTGCTACAGGGAATCTTAAACCATGGCCTTAGTCCTATTGCATTGACTTCGGTGAGTGCAGAAATGGGTTTATACGCACAATGCATTATCTGAGGAAATACTAGACACCAGGTCTTCCCGCTTCTTAAAAGGCATATATTGTTGTGCTGATTATTTGCTGAACTCACATTGTGGCTTAATTATTTGGACATTAAAAAATTTTAAGCCAAGGCGGCACGATAATGGGAAGCCATTATAATTGCAAGCTTTCCCTTTGGGATTCTGTTTTAGAACTTGTTCAGGTGTGTGGATATTAAAATTACATTACTGAGATACATTTTTGTCTCCAAAGAATATGGGAGTTTATACAGTATTTGATAGAAATTGAAAAATGAGCCTAGAATAAGAGTTCAAATAATGTGGAATTCAGAGATTTCCCCATAATCATTTCCCTCTGAATAAGTCATTTGCAGCTCAATACTGCTGAATTGAGTTAACTAATCACCGGGAGAGCCTGCACAAAGTAAGCCTGTGGATAAATTAGATGTATACCTTGGAGAAATATGAGAAGCTGAGTAATTTTATGCCATCACACCCTCACAATATATTCCATTTTGTTCTAAAAAGACTATTTTCTAGCTTATGATGACTAGTAAAGGACACAGACTTCATGGTTGCTAAGTGGTTACCCAGAGTGCATCTTCTTTCAAAGACCTCTGCTCCGAGTGAATTCAGTTCCCGGTGATTTGGATGCTGCAGTCTGGGCTTCCAGTCTTCCCCTGGGAGTCTGGGTTGTGTTCCTGTGTGTCCATGTCCTCTCCCTTCTTCCCTGCCCGCTTCCTCCCACTGCTGTCTTGCCACTATAGGGTCCCAGGGATGCGAAGAGAAGCAGGTTTTACCTGGGTATTCTGTCTTCCATCCTTTGGGTAGCCAGTGATAGACTAATTTTAATATCACTCTTGTGAGAAAGGTCCAGGTAGAAAGTTCTTAAACAAAAGGAGTTGGTTGACAGTTACTCATTTATAAGGAGAGTTACTGATTTGTGTCATGTTCACGGACGTCCATTTCCTTCTCACTGTCTCTCTTCATTCCTTCCCCGACATGACAGAAAATCTCCCATCCTGCGATTTACCAAAGCATGGTCTACAGGTTGAAGTGTTCAGTTTTTGAGGTTAGTTGAATTGACGATAGTTGCAACTTTTAGTTGTACAGTATAGATCTTACTGCTTCCTCTGGCATTTCTTCTCTGACTGAGAATAGCTTGCTTTGTTGCAGTGGCATTTAAGTGTTGAGGCTTACCACTGCTTTCCTGTTATTTATAGTCATTTCCAAAGGAAGATAGTATTTTGAAACTTCCCATTGGTTTGAGTTTTGAAGGCTATCCTTATATAATTGAGCATAGATTCCCCACTAAGGTCTGTCAAGTTGTAACTTTAGAATAATTATCAATTGTCTATCTAAATGCCTTAAGTTTTAGTAAAAAAGATTTGAATCGAGGCAGAACACAGTCTGCTTGGGATAGTCCCTGTTATTCATTGGAAACATTGCCTATTCATGTAGAATAAAAAAATTCCTCGTAACTCTGGAACTCTTGAGCAAGATAGGTAACTAATGCTACTGTCACGGTTGCAGTCTATCCTGAGACTGTTACGTGTTCTCCGGAGCCCTAACCCTGTAGGCTCCAGGTCTTTGTGCACAGGAATTATGCTGTATGATTAAAAAAATTTTTTTTTTGAGACAGCAGCTTTCTTTGTAGCCCAGATCTGCCTCCAGCTCAGGATTTTCATGCCTCTGCCTCCCAAGAGCCGGGATCACCAATGTATACCACCCTACCCATAACACATAATTGTTTTATAATTGTTCTCTGTCATAGTTCTCCTAAAGTGGCTTGAAATAGTTACTTTTACAGTTTACACATTACTGTTTTTGTAAAGACTATTATTAATCATTAGCTAGAATTTTCTAATACATATTAGGTCTATCACCAAGAGTTGTGCTCTAGTTACAGCAATGATTTAGGTATTGCTTCCTTTCTAGATGGATTGGAAGAAGGGAATGTAATACATAGCAGATGTGCAGTAAGTTCTTCCCAGTGTATACTCTCCATTGTGACTACTTCTCAAGAGGATTAAAGTTAATCTTGATTCAGAAGTTCAGTTTTAAAGGAAGTTTTTAGAAATGTCTAAATCATTTAAAAAAAAAGTAGATATTAAATTGAACACCATTTCAAGAGAATAACTTTTAAATTTGTAATTATTGGTATCGAACGTTTTTATCTCCCTGCCTTTTGTCCTCTGCTGGGCCAGCATATAGGCATGTACTTCCAGCAGCGCCCCTCTGCTGGGCCAGCATCTAGTTTTGAAATGGGATTGGTTTAGATGCTGCGGCTTTAGAGCAATCATTTTGTCCTTTAGGATCCCTTTCCCTCTAACTGAAAAAAATCCAATATATTTTGTCCTTACAACTCTCTCAGTATTGTTAAATATGCACAGATTTATTTAGAAAGCAATTTCCTTTGACCTTCTTGTTTGTATTATCTAAGCTTATTAGTGGAGCACTTTTTAAAAATAGCAAGACTGTTAAGTAACAGGGGATATATTTTAGTTTGTCCTAATGGAAGAGTCAGTCTTTGGGTTTAATTTCCTAACATAGTGTATTCTCAATTGAATCTTAACTCCATAATGAAATCTGAGCAAATTAAACTCAAGGAGTTCCATTCCACCCCTTCCCTCCTCCTCATGCTTGTACAAGTGTGTTAAAGCATGTTTGAGATAATGGGGCCTGTGATGGTAGGAGCCTGTTTCCAAGGTAGTCCCAGAGAAATGATGTCCTTAGTTCGACTCTCTGCCTCAGCTTGGTGTGAACTATGTTTACTGTCTGTTGACTCTAAGTTGGCCTTTTGAGGATGAGAGGAGAATCTTACTGTGTCATTCAGTGTTTTAAGAACTAAACTTCCGTTAGAAATTACAGAGTAAATGCACATATTTATATACTGTATATTATTACTGGAGAAATCAGATTGGTCAAATGAACAGATTTAGAGATCAGTTTGTTCTCATGTGGAGTTCTTTCTCCAAACTTTGTCCTCGATGCTCTGTGTGAAAGAAGAATTATTCTCTAAATGATGTTATTTTCTTTGAGTTAACAGCTATATAAATTTATGAAGTACATGTGGTATTTCAATATGTATATAAAATAGGCTCTAAGTTTTAGGTGTATTTGGCTGATTATCTGATTATATTTAAAAGAGAACTTTACTTGACAGAATAAGCGATAAACTGGGCAGAATGCCTTCAGTGGTGGTAGGGCTCAGGGCGGTACTGTCACTGTTGGCTGCGTCTCTAGGCATTTAAGAAAATGGTAATTGATTATAAGCCCTGTAAGAGAGATGGCTAGCAGTATTATAAATTTCAAAATAGTTATCAGGGACCTGTGCTGCTGTGGTGCAATTAAGCCTGGAAGTTGCCACTAAAACACTGGGAAGGGAAGCCTTGGATCATTGTCTTTTAGATGGTTAACTTTGTATCGTTAATTAAACTTTTGAAAGTTGTGGGATAAATCAAATGCTTTTCTAGGGAAACAAGAAACAGTATTAATGAGCAACAACCCCATAATTATCCTTGTGAGTACATAACAGGGACACATTCATGTCTTTTCTTTGCGCAATAACTTTTACAAAGAAGTATTTTTAAACTGATCATTAATTTTATGACCACAGAAATGAGATGCAAAATTTATGCTGTTGTCATTGGCACAGGCTCAAGGCACCATGGACATTATGTGTGATTGTAATGGAATGACTGCCAACTAATGACTCTGCAGACATTACATTTGAGCATGCGTTTCTTTTAGATGTCTGATTAGTCCGTAATGCTTTCAATTATGTCTGTAAATTGTATTGGATACTTTTACCTGATGCCCATTGTTGATTCGCAGCTCAGTATTTTATTACATAAACACACATTGAACGTTTTCCTTTTAATTTATGGAATCCTTTGTAGGTATAGCTATAGATCCTTAGCCCTGGGGAGGAAAGATGCTGTGCACCACTCAACAGCGACCCCTGTGTTCAGTTAAAGATCCTCAGAGAACAGCTTTTCCTCCATATTGGATGAGGAGACGGTTGGAAAACAAACTCAGAAGGGCAAAGGGATAGATTATCAGTGCAGTAAAGCCATGCTGGAAAGTAGTGTTTTTTTGATTTAATATACCTTTAATATGTTTCCCGCATAGGTGCTGAATAGATTCCTGTACATTTAGAGCAGTTCTTGGGATCAGAGAGGAATGGCAAGAGGTGGTGTGGGGGAGGGAAGTAAACAGTCCTGTAGCAGTATTTAATTTAGCTTGTCTCTGGTAAATACAAATGTCACACCGATTTTAAAAGTCCATTCTTTCAATCAATTTCAGTTCTTATAATAGGTAAATTGATGACATCTTACTTTTAATAATAACCTAAAAGTATATATTTTAAAAAACAAAACTAGAGAGGTCTTCAACATATTAGTGACAGATTTTTATAGAATATATTTTCTTATATTAACTATTTTTGATGTTACAGTGTTTATAATCTTTGTTATATCTAGCATATACATAGAATATAGATTGGTATATGAGCCCATGTGTGTAAGATCACGTACATTAAATAGACAATAGCCATATCAAAAGTTAAACTATTGATTTTCAAAACTTTTTAAAAAGGTCTTGATTTATATAGAATGAGGATTAAGCCTGACTATCTGAATTCATTTTTGTGTATTACTTAGCTTTCCTGTTTTCTGTAGTTGCAGCAGCTAATATACTTAATACTAAGTTCTTAGAAATTTAGCAAGGTTTATTCTTTAGTGTGTACTATGAAGAGTCCTTAGAAAATCAATATTATAACAATTCTTACTTCATTAAAAATAGGTCATAGCAACTAAAACTAACTGAGAATTTTGTGATCTTTATTGTACATTTCATGTACAATCAAACATGTTCAAAATAAGTATATAACTGAGCTTAGCAAATAGCTAATTCATTAAAAGTATTTTAGCCAAGTAGATGGGAAAATTCCCAAAAACTCTTATCATAAGGATTATATATGTAAAGCAAACAGGTTTAAAAAAAAAGCCCTAACAAGCCATCCCAGGACTTAAGAAACTAGTATGAAACGAGCTCCCACATGAAGCCCAGTGGCTTATACACCACTATGTGAAAATAGAAAAGGTTTGTAGGTTATTGTATTTGGATTTAGAGGATTAATCAAACATAATTTTATGACTTTCAATGGAAAGTCCTTGGCTTTACCTGCTCAGCCCCTCATTACAGGTCTCAGATGACTGTGCAGGTAAGGGGAAGTACCCGAATTACTTTCTCAGGTTCTTGGTATTCTCATTATTTTACTGGTCTTGTTTAATTTTTTTTTCTTAACTTCTAAAAATCTTGATTTTGGGACTAAATTCTTTTGGGTCATAAGCAAGCAGTTGTCTGCTGACTTTTAAAACTATTTACTAAGTCATTTATACTACAGTGCATATAAAATAACATCAGACATGGTTTTACGTAGCTAAATTTAGTTTTGTTTTGTGTATTTTTTTTTCTGTTGTGGTGACTAAATCTAATGGTAAAACTGACCTCCTTTGTCAGGGTATCATTATTTTCAATGGGCAAATCATAAAAGGCATTTCTCTGATTCATCTACAGGTGATGGCGAGGAGGGTGATGAATATGATGATCCTTTTGCTGGACCTCCAGACACGATTTCCTTAGCCTCAGAACGCTGTGACAAAGATGACGATGGCCCTTCTGATGGTATGTGACATTCTCTCATAGCGTAGACCCCTTGGCACTTTGATGCACATCTGCTGTGTATAGAGGGGGCAAGATTAACAGAAAGCAGAAAGTATGGGATTGGGGGTCCCTCGCTTTTAACAGAACCTTTCAGAAGAGCTCTCTCTAGTGGTTCCAGGGAGGCTTCATGAATGTACAGTTGCTGCTTTTGTAAAGAAAACTCTTCACTAGAATTTTTAGACCAGTGCTGGTGTTATTACAGAAGCATTCTTAGTAACAGTTTTTGGTTAATTTAATATGATCATATTCTTGCTTAATATTTGATTGTGTTCCTTAATGTTTTTGTATTATTTATTGAATAATGAACAAGATATTTGGTGTGTTTTTTTTTTAAATTTCATACCAAATGAGTTCATAAATTATGAAATAAATTGTTTCTACATTACCTTCTCATTTTGCGACAGTTTTTCTCTAATCAGATGCCTTTAACTATACATTTTCATTTTTCTGGTCATCCTTTAACCTCCCCCATGGTGTGCACCAGTAGTGTCATGTCTTGTATTAACTGGATCTGCAGTAGAGTTGATTGTTTATGTTTTAGTGATTTTTAAAACCTATGGACTGTTACTGGACTTACGAATCGTATTCTTAGTTTGCAGCAAGTGCCTCCTTTCCGATACCTAGTCAAGTGAGTCTGCCCTCCAGAAAGCTCGTACGAGTCATCTACAGTTAGAAATTAGGAATGCATACTGGTGCATTAGCCATGCATATTAATGCGTGCCACTCAAAGTTTCGCTGAGACATAGAAATGAAGGATGCCTTTTGTCACCATACGATGATCAGACCGTGCAGTTCTGTCTCTAAGTACAGTTGCTGAATGAAAACGTGCTTCCTGCATCGGAGCGCTCCACATTCTGTGCTATCCAGAGCATTCCCTTTGGAAACATAAATTGCTTTTATGAGATATAAAATTATGTGTATTGCAGAACAGGGATAAGATGAGTACATGCATAAGTGATAAACATTCTAACCACTGATTTGGAACTAAACAGTCTTTTTCTTTTTTTTTTATATCCAAAACTTTGTCCAATGTGTAGCAGCAGTAATTGCATCCGTTTTGTGTTAGCTTTTATATTTAATATCTGCTTTGAAGGGAAGAATGTTTTCTGTCTCTCTCTTTCACAAAGATGCACGCCCTTCTTCAACAATGCTTGCCATCCTTAACCAAACACCACCCTTTCTGTCCTCATCTTTACCATTTTATAACTGAAGAAATAGTATTTTTGGGCAAAATATGAATTATTATTTAAGATGTATCATTTTACGACTCACTTAAATTATTTGGTTTGCTGCTCTGTCAGATATATATGTGTGTGTATGTATGGGTGTGTATGCATCCTTGCATGTGCTCAGAGACAGAACACGTATACACAAAAGAATAAACGTACATTGACCGTATTATCAAGTTATCCAAAATAGCACAAATGTCTTGATGTATAGGGGCCATTATTCATATTGAATATGAAAAAAACCCTGCAACTTAAAAATAATCTTACAGCTAAATTGATATGATCCAGAAATAGTCTAAAAGTGAATTGTTATGAGATTAGAGAATATTTATCATTATTGTTCTCTGTCTTAAGAATAGATGGTTTTGGTGGCTGGTGAGATGGTTGCTAAGCCTGAAGTCCTGACTCCCAGCTCAGGGCTCGTGGTTGAAAGAGAAAACAAGTTCCCACAGGTTGGTCACTGACCTTCTTGTGAGCACTGGGGGATTCCATTCCCATAAATAAGTATAAAGCAAATTAAAATTTCCCCTTGTGTTTTCAGAGTCAAAACAAATGCATTGATATGAAAAGCTTGTTAAAGGACAGTTGATGGCATGTTTGCATGTAACACCAGTTTGTATTAAGCCTCTGTGTTTATTAGTGCGTGTGAGCAACTCTTGATCAGATTAGACATTTTACTTTTATGATGACTCATGTTGATGTATTAGTAATAGGATTGTGGCAGCTTTACGTTTTCCTGGAACATGGTAGGTTAATTTTCAGACGGTCACCGGACATTTACTCCAACCTAGCATCTCATCAGTTTGCTCTTTGCAGCGAAGATTTTGTCTGTGTTCGCTGTGATTTGTGGAATATAATTTCCTTTCCTGTTATCAGTCTAATGATGTGTTAATTACAAAAATGTATTTAACAATAACCATAACCCGCTTAGCCTTTGTCAAGTCAGGTTGTTGTTTTGTCCTTTTGACTTTTACCTTATGGCAGGCACTACCAGTATCTGAATGTTGATGGATTATAAACTCTAAGCATGATAATGTATTTTTCATAGAGTTAATGTAATTTTCAAGGTATCGTAAAGGTCAAAGCTGCACATCTCTGTGAATTCTGAGTCTGTCTTTCCCTTTAATATTTCTTTTTCTCTGTTCCTCTGGTTCAAAAGTTCACCCAGTTCCCAAATGGCCACCTAATTTTCCAGTTATTCCCTCAAGCCATATGTGTTTTGGTTTCTTTATGGTTTATTAGGTACTGTAGGAAAGTAGCATAAGTTATATCTTCTAATGAAATTCAAGCACACTTCAGTGATGCTTCGACTTGATTGCTGGTAGCAATTAAATCACAGGCAAGGAGAATAATGCATAAGCTCTCAAAGTCCAGACACCCCATCGGACCCGAATGAGGATGAAAACAGAAGCAAAAACAAAATCTTCAGCCCCTGCCGTACGTGTTGTTTCCATCCTGCCTGGTTTCTGTCTTCTGTTGTTGTTGTTGCTGGCCGGCTGCCTGATGGATAGCAAGATCATAACTCGCTGCATGCTAACAGGCAGAGTTCACGTGCAGGTTATTGAGAGCTGATAAAGGGTTAGATGGAGTTTTGATTTTCACATTGGACCTGGTACACCAGATTAATGGAATTTCAATGAGAGACTGGAGCAGCCACAGCTTTGTCAGAGAAACAGATGGAGATCCTATAGTCATGTTTGCTCATTAATACTAGTTGCGTGAAAGGTGCTCTTTTCTCTATACAAACGAGTTGATATAATTGATTTTTGAGTGGTACATTGAAAAAAAAAACCACCTTATTGATGACTGGACTTGTAACATAGATAGTGACAGATTTTTGTATAGTTTGTAACATAAAAATGTACTTTGTGATTTTTTTTCTCGCTCTTTGGAAACACTTTTTATTTTTATTTTTTAGAAAAGAAATAAATCTTGAGACCGGTAGCTAAAAAAGGAGAAAATGCCATATTGAAAAACAACAGCAGGCTCTGTTTTATTTATAAATAATTCCATGGTTGCTGTCAGAGCTGCATTTTGATATGGTAACATTTGAAAGAAAACACATTCTCTTTCTGGAAAATCAAGGACACAAGTTAATGATTGTTTTGGTATCATTGTAGATCACTCTTAAAAGTTTTATGCTAATTGTGTGACAGGAGATACACTGGGGTGCTAATATATAATGGGTAATTCAGTAATCAGACAAAATTAGAGATAATTTGGCTGAACGCTTCAAAGATATCCTTTATGGAACACACAGTATGCACAGTCATTGCTAGCCACTAGTCACAACTGATTATACTAGTCACTAGTACAGTTTCCACTAGCCCGAGTTTCCACTTTCTCCATGGAGGTCATTTTTCCTTTATTTTCCTTGTGAAAGAAGGCCTCTAACCATACAGCATTGCGGTGGATCTCCAAGGTGAGGTGAAAGAATTCACTGGGCTGGAAGACAGGTATTGGCTCTTCTTGTCAATGACAGGTCGAAGAATCCCTGTGGACATTTGTTACAAATCTGAGTCAGGGCTAGACCATAATCACTTCCTGGATAAGAATCTGGAACCTTCAGGGTGAGCATAGGAGAGCTGAAGTGAAACAGAAGGAAGGCCCAGTAAAATGGGACAAACAGGGCATTGGCACAGACATACATTCATATGCACTGATACTTGTCTGTGAGCTCTCCTTAAAGCTTGGAGGTTAAGAAAAAAGCTAAGCTGTTTTGATAGTAATTTATGGTATCAAATAACATTTTTTTTTTTAATATACCTTCCCTTAAGAAACTCCAACATATAAAAATTTGGATTTATAAAACATGAACACTACTTATTCAAAAAGACTACTTAAAACAGGGTGGTCTGGGCCAGCAAGATGGCTTAGTGAGTTAGGGTACTTGCTGCTAAACCTAATCGTCTGAATTCAATCCTAGGGGTTTATATGGTAGAAGACAATTGATTGTGGCAAGTTGTTCTCTGATCGCTTCACAGGTCCCATGGTGCATGTGCACACGCGCATGCACACACACACACAGAAATGCCATTAAAAAATTTAAAATATGCTATCCAGGATGCCTATAAATAATGAGCTTTCACAGGTCATCTGACATGGGCTTAGTCAGTTTATGTGCCCATCCACATGCACATAAACTGTATGACACTCTTGACGAAGCCTGTTTTTCCACATATAGAATCAGTGGTAGCACTGTTTCTTATACAGAGTAAAGCAGTAGTTGTTTTACCTTTTTCAGGTGTCTCTAGACTATAAAATAGTATTTGCAACTGGAAAAGAATTCTTTCAAGACAGGAGTTCAGGCGCTTAATACCATAGTATTCTGTGCTTTTGATACCTAACACTTTATCATTCTAAGAATTTATTGACCAATTGGGGATTGAACCCAGGACTTTGAGTGTAGGTAGGACTAGCATCCTCCATCCTTCAACTTAAGAATTTAACTTTCAGTTTTGACATATCCTGTGTATGTAATGCATATTTATTTGTTTAAATATTTTTTTTTGTTTTTTTAATTTCTAGCATATATTTTTTAGCAGTATAGGAACAATGATTATTTTAGTTATTTCTGCTATATGTATAGAATTGTTTTAAGTATTGATAGAAGGAAAGGGACTATAGTGTGGGTAAATATTTTCTACAGGACATTGTTGAGTAGAGGACATAATTTTGTTTAAAGGTTATGTTATTTGTGTAGGGGTGGGGTGGGACACATGCCATGCATGGTATGGAGGCCAGAGGACAACTTTTGAAAGTCAGCTCTCTCCTACCGTGTGAGTCCTAGGGCTCAACTCTGGTCTTCAGCATTAGAGGCAAGTATGTGTACCCATCAAGCCTTCTCCTCTGCCCTAGAGTGCATCTTTTAACCCTAAAGATATACATTGTGTGACTGAGGATAGAACACACATAGATGTGCGATTTTTTTTTTTTTTACAGTACAAAGTATGAGTGGATAAAAACAAATGGCAGTAAGAACCATCTCTTCAAAGTTTCACGAAGACTCAGCGATTTAGCACGTGCCAAACAAGCACAGAGACAGGGGTTTGGATCCCCATGGTCTATTTAGATTCCTGGTAGATGTAGCCTGCCTGTGGTTCCAGCCTTGCAAGGAGGGCAGTGATGGGATCTCCAGAGCAAGCTGGCAAGGCCAGTCCTACCAGCGTCGAGCTTCGGGTTTGCTTTAGAAATTCTGGCTTAGTGAATAAGATGGAAGAAGGAGGGTGATTCCTGACATTGATATTGTACATGCTCATGCCTTGTATCAAGATGGAAACAAGAAAGTAATTTTTCTAAGGTTTTAGACTATTTAATGGGAACACATATCAAACTAAAACAAAGTAGGTGAATCACTATAGCAAAATAGGTTAAGTAAGAAAGTACAAAGCTGGAAAGCTCAGCAATACAAACATCTATTTTCAGTTCAACAGATAAGCACTTACTTGCACTCCACACAAAGGAGGGGACACAGTATTTGGATAAGACAACGAAGTGTTCAAAGATGAATAAGATGAAGTTTTTATTTTTAGAAAATACATAATTGGGATATGAAAAGATGATGGCCCCCTAAAGTCATGTTACTAACACCCAGATTAAGGAAGGATTCGGAGGCAGCTAATCATATTTTATAACAGCATTCCACTGACTTGATTTGTACCAGGGCAAGTAATCGCTTCCATTGATTTTACCTTGTTTGACTGGATCAGTCATACATCTTAGTATCATGGCAGATAAACCCAAATATAAACTTTATGTCTGATCGACATAGGGAAGCCTCATATTTAAGTGAGTTTCTTGGGGTATTGAGGTTTGCTGGCGACAGTGGTGAAAGATGCTGTAAAGAACATTTGGAGTTAAAGTTGGAAAACCAGGTTTTCATGCTCCAGATGGTTCTGTGGTCAGGTACAAGTCACTTGGCTGCTCTGGACTTTCCTGGTTGTGTAATGAAGTGCTTAGAGTCAGCGCGTGCATCACAAGTCCCTGGAGCATGAGGTGCTTGTGTCCACATTACAGAATTATGTGGTATTAAATGGTGAAAGCAGTAAGATGATTTTCCTGGAAAAATGGACTGTGTGGGTGAAGTTGAAGAGGCTGAAGAGGAGGCAGTGGCAGAGATCTTAAGTTAGGGTCTCTTTGTTAGGCCATGTTGGACTGGAAGGGCTGAGTGGCCAGGTAGGTTAAAGAGTTTGCCTTTAATTTGGTGGTTATCAAGAGAACCCAGAAGTAATATATTGATACGAGTGCAGATTTAAAGGGATGTTACCTTGGCAACATTAAATGCATGTTGGATTAGAGCAAAGAACTATCTAGTAGAACCAGCAAGCTAACTTTGCCACATTATTTTTATTAATTGTTTTACTCATTTACATTTCACATGTTGTTCCCTTTCCTGGTCTTCCTTCTGCAACCCCTCCACCCCATTGTCCCTTCCCCTTTGCCTCTGAAAGGTTGCTCGCTCACCCACCAACCTACTTCTGCCTCACCCCTCTAGCATCTCCCTTTGCTGGGGCAATAAGTCTCCACAGGACCAAGTACCTCTTCTGCCACTGATGCCAGGTAAGGCAGTCTTCTGCTACATATGTAGTGGGAGCCATGGACCCACCCAGGTTGGTGGTTTAGTGTATGTATGTGAGCATTGATATATCTTTGGAGGGAGTAGGGAGAATGGAGGAGTCATTTGGCCTTAAAAAGGCCACACTAAAGATTGTTGTAGTCTCTGATGTCTGTCCTGACTACATCTGGCTGAAATTCCCTGAGATCAAGAGTTCAAGCAGGTCAGTTCCGCATGTCTCATGAGACTCACCAAAGCTGTACATTCTGTAATATATTAATCTCAAAACAAAATTTTAGTATTATCAAGATATCTGTTTTGTTTGATTTTCTGGAATCTAGTCTTCAGGTGGGGGGGGGGGGGAATGTCTTCCTCTATCAATTCTGACCCATATAACTCTGGAAGATGTCACCTTTTCTACAAACACAAAGACAAAACCTTTCTCCCAAATCAGCATATCCTTCAGCCAGCAACCAGGAAAACTTGTAGCTTGCCCTCTGTCCCAGAGGAAAAAAATAAAACAACCATAATTCTCAAAATCACACCCATTTTGATAATAAAAACAATTTAAAACAAATGAAGTAAATTAAACAAATACTATATGAGCCTATTTAGGCCTTTCTAATTATTTATACCAGGATATAAACCCAAAATTTCTGCAGAGCCCACATTCTGTAAACTTAATATACCATCTATCTGTTATGCTCTCCACCTGGGCCACAGACTTACATTTATTAATATCTGTACATAGCAGGCAATTATCACTGCTCTCTACTTAGAGTCAGTGACTAATTTTCCTATCCTAGTTCTGAACTGTGGGCAAAATTTCCCACGTGATTTGGACATAATCTGTGTATAAAGCTATTCTAAAAGCAAATAAACCAGCCTTTGAATTAAATCATATTCCAATCAATATCTTTAAGGAAGCAGGGACCTTCCATTTTTTCAGCTCTCTGACTAGAGCAGTCTCTTTTCTCTTTTCACAGAAGGGGACCTCAGAGCCCTCTTTGTTTCAATGTTCCTTGAGCTAGGCCGTCAAGGAACCTGACTCCGGCCTGCTTGCCAAACCTCTGAATTTCTAACTATAAACTAAGAATCTTAAATTTCTAGTGGATTCTTGCCCCATGCTAGGCTCCATCTAGTGTGTGAAATACTTAAAAAAAAAAAATGCGCCATGGTATGCTAGCTCTGGCTACTGTCTGGCACAGGTATCACTGCCTTCATGGCCTCCAAGCACCCATGCTATCACCAGCGGCCTGACCTGGTCTCATCTTTGCAGACTCTCTAATCCTGTTCTAAAATCACCCCACTCAACTCGCTAAGTTCCCATGGCGGTCCCTGCTACACAAGCCCCACGCATTTAAATTCTGTGGATGGCTGGGGTGCCCCGTCATCTTTCCTTTCTTTGGAACTTGAAGGGAAACACCACACAATCTTAGTTTAGAATCAACACAGTTACTGGGTGCAACAGCTAGCATTCTCATCTTGTAAGCCATATAAATATAAATTCTCTGGTGGCGAATCCTGGCAAATTCGCCATCTAAACTGGGGGCCACTTGTTTGTTACATCTTCTCTTCCAGCTGTCCTCATCCAAAAGCCAAGACAGACCCTTCTCTCCTTCCTTCCTCTTCTCTCCGACCAGGAAGTCCCGCCTACTCCTCACCCAGTGATTGGTCCCATGAAATCTTTATTCATTAGGGGAAGGTTCACAGGAAATCACCTGAGTACAAGATTCACTACTTGTCCCAGGCAGCCCCTCTTGGGAAAGCGGAGCTAATATCAAAACACAAACAACACCAGGGCTCTCCACAGTAGTTTAGTCCCTGGAAGCTCAGAAGGTCCGGTTAGATATTGTTGTTCTTCCTGTGGGGTTGCCATCCCCTTCAGCTCCTTCAGTCATTCCCTCAACTCTTCCTTTGGGGTCCCTGGGCTTTTATATATTTATGTATATACATTTATATTAATCAGTTACAGGGCTTTGACCAGTTCCTTTTCAGTGTTGGGATTAGGTAGTCAGTAGCCACCTGACACCCTTGTAATCTGGCTTTTGAGCTCTTACTGGTTATACTCTTTAGGGATTTGAACTTCTAACAATGGATTTCAGGCTTTATTTCAGTCTCACAGCAGCCGTTGTTGGTTCTAGTTCTTCAGTGACTGTCCTTCTTATTGCCCTGTAAGGGCCTTCATGTCCACTTTCCTTCGTGTTCTCCTACATTCTCCTGAATCTTGTCTCTTCATTTCAGTCTCATCTGTTTTCTAGCTGTTAGCAATTACTCATTTTTAAAAAAGGAACCCACGACACTATTTCTTTATTACTGGTGGTATTCTGGCTTTGTTCGTTAAAAGCAAACAGACAAAGGCTTGAGGGTGTAGTTCAGTGACAGAGTGCTTTGCCTGACATGAGTAGGTCCCGTCGTTCATTCTCAGTAACAAGTAAATTAATCCAAAGGGGATTTCAGGGGAACTTCAGAAGGCAAGGAGGCAGGGCTGGTAGGAAGTGCGGCTTCTGATGAGTCTGTACTGTCATTTTTTTTGATGGTATGAAGAAGCTGCTTATTATACATTTTATAAATGATGTATTAATAGATACGATGGTACATGCAGTAGTTATTGTAAGTACATATTTAGAGAGGGAAGAGTATTGCCAACCGGTGTTAGTAGGTGCATAATAGAAGAACCTAAAGCTTGGTAGGATTTAGTAAGGCTGGATACAGTTGTGATGAGTAGAGGAGGCCATTTTAGTTAAACTAAGGGGATGTAGGAAGAAGGAATCATGTTGAAAGTGAGCATGTGAAGAACTGGCTGAAAGATTGGCCCAACCGAGAAAGCTTGGAGAAGAACAGGAGACGAGGACTGAACAGAGAGGCACACGGAACACTTGGTGCTGGCTTCACATCTTTTGGTTTTGAAACAAGGTCTCACTGTTAATCTTGTGTGGCCTGGAACTCTCTATGTAACCAGGCTGACCTCAAACTCACAGAGATCTGTTGGCCTCTGCCTGGGAATTCTGGGAGGAAAGGCATGAGCCACAATGCACGGTTGACATCAGGTATTGATCCAGCCACTTAGTTTGGTGAAGGTGCTCCCATTATGTATTGGCTTGCACTTAAAAAATTCTATTTCAGAATTCTGAGTCAGGGAAAGAGTTGGTTCTGTAAACCAAATAAGAGTTACATTTTTTGCCAAGAAAATACGATAAAGAATGATAGTGTAGACATATAACTAGTTATAACTGCTTTATTGAAATATATTTAATATAGTCACAGGATTTGGCCATTTAAAGCATTCTTTTATTCAGTTACAGAGTTGGGTAAATATTTTTCCAGTAATTTTGGAACATCTTCATCACCACAGAAGGAAACCCTGTGCCATTGCCCATTTTCTCTCAGGCCCGTCTTATCCCTCCCTGACTTGGGCCTAGTTATAATGAATGTGTTCACTGTACAGTTTTCTGACGTGAATAATTCTTATAAGTGAGGTTATGTAACACGTGGCTTCCTTGACTTAACATTTTCGGGTTCATCTCTGTTGTAGCATGTGCCATTTATTCACTCTGGGTTTTGGCCCTGAAATCCATCACTGTGTGTACACTGCTGTGTCCATTCGCCAGTTAGTGGATGTCTATGTCATTTTTTCTTTTCTGCTAGTATGAATAGCACTTCTCCGAATAGCTGAATGATTTTTGTATGAATGTGTGCTTGTATTTCTTTGAGGTTATACATAAGTGACTCATATATGTAAATTTATGGTTTTTTGAATTGAGTTGCCAGACTTTTCCTAAATGAGTGTGATACTTCATGAGTCTCCCAGTAGTGTATGAGACTCTGCTTTTTCTGAAGACTGCCCTACACTTAATATATTTTTTGTTTGTTTGTTTTTTTGAGACAGGGTCTCCCTACTTAGTTCTGGCTATCCTGGAACTCACTTGTAGACTAGGCTGGCTTCAAACTCACAGTGATACTTCATCTGCCCCCAGAGCTCTGGGATTAAAGGACTGGGATACCACTCCTGCCCAATATCTTCGTTGATTGTAGAGATGTTAGTGGAAATAAAGCACTATCATTGGAGTTTTGATTTGCTTTCTTTTAGTGACTACTGACATGGATCAACCTTTCATGTGTTTGTTGATCATTTGTGTGTCTTTGCTGAATGCTGCATTGGCTGTCCTGGAACTCAATCTGTGGACCAGGCTGGTTTCCAACTCACAGAGCTCCACCTGCCTCTGCCTCCCAAGTACTGGGATTAAAGGCGTGCATCACTACTGCCTGGCTAAAAATTTAAAGTTTTTATGAAGTTTAATTTGCTGGGGTTATAATTTTAAAAAGTTATTGCGTCCTTTAGTTTTTAAAAAGGAAAGTGCATCTGACTTTTTGCATTGATCTCTTCGCCCTTGTGAGGATATGGAGGTGTCTCCTTTAGTCATCAGTTACCAAGCTGAGCCGTTCCGTCAGATAAGGAAGCCTATGCACAGAAACAGCTCAGCTAGTGTCTGCGCTCCATTGTTCCGTGTGTGCCCTAACAACTGCTGTGGTCTGTTGCTGATCTGCATGTTAGAGAAAGCACACGGAAGCATTAATAACAGTTTGATATGCTTGCTTTATCCAAGTTCATAAACACCCGTTTCCCTAGTAACTGATGTTTTACTGTTCCACAAAGGTATTAGTTTGTGAAGTGTTAGGGAAGGAGGTGGGGAAACAAGGTTCAGAGTGAATCACCACAAGAGTTCTGAATATTAACCTACTGTTTTCTTTTTTTCAGTCCTGTGTCTTTTCCTCTGTATTCTTCCATAGTAATAGTTTTGTGTCAATCTAAATATGAAGTTCATTTCTGCTGTGAAGAAACTGTAGGGATTGTAATTTCACATTTATTGTGTGTGTGTGTATATCTATATGTATAGATATATACACATATATATGTATATTCAGGTTCCAAAATTATAATTAGATATTTAATTATATTTTTATATGAAAGCCAATGGATGAGGAATCTCAAAGCTTTTCATTTGTAACATCTAGAGAAAAAGATGATGTAATTGAATATTATCTTTTTGTTCATGCCTAAACTGAAGCATAAAGCAGCATACTTAATGATGGTCAGAAAAGAAATGTCATCTCAGTGCTGTGACCTGCTTCAGCATGTGTGACTATCTCCATAAGCAGCCCCTTACTTTTTAATACCACTTGTGAGCTGTTCTCTTTTAAACCTGTTCATCACTTTCTTTAACACTAACAGAGTTAGTAAAACTAATATTTTAATATCAAGAGTGGTAAAATGTTTACCATGGGGGGAAAACACACATGTATTTCTTTTGTTGAATAGGACTTGTTTTGGTATTGGTACCCTGGGACCTATCTCCTGGAATATATGTATGTTGCAAGCCTCTAATATGCTTCAAATAATTCTTCCCTAAAAGAAAATATGCCTGAGAGGAGATAAGTTTGTTTTTTAAAATATAGGTAGCAAGAAAAGGGAACAGTGTTGTATGTTTTAGGCAAAGCGCTGTACGGAGTAAGAGTTTAAGTCAGTAGGTCCTACTGTTGGGCTGAGGAGGAGTTGATTAATAAGACACCCTATTGTCTTTGAAGACTTTATAGATTAGTAGATTAACTGTAATTCAAGGCAGGTTGGAATAGTCACTACTACAAGAAATACAGAAGGAAGAAAATAACAATTATGACTGGAGTGAAGACAGACTTGGAGATGGCATTTGAGCAGGTTTGGAGATTTCTGGTGTGTGGGTCGTGGCAATACTTAATAGCCTAGACAAGGGATGCGTTGCTTAGATCTATTAGAGCTCAAATCATTGTAGGCAAAAAGCAGACGTGATTATGTCTTATTTTATCCACAAGAGAGGATACAGATGGCATCATGCTTCATGCTTACCTATATCCATGTCGGAACCCCACTGTAGTGAGCATTTTCATTTATATCCTGCTTTTCTGGAGGTAATTTCCTGAAGAGACCATTCCTGTAGTGTGTTGGAGCAAAAATTATCTGTAGCAGCCATCAACAGCTCTTAGATATTTTCTACCAGTCCAGAGAAATCGCTCAACTGCTACTGTTGAGGTCTGTGCTTTGGCTTCTGTGTGTACCTTGAGTCAATCTTCAGGGTGTATGTGTATGTGTGGAGTGCTCTAATTATCCAGGATCTGGTCAGTGTTCTAACTCAGCCCAGCTGGAACTTCATGAGACCCGCAGGAGTTGCCATTGTCCTAAGGAAAACTCAGATACTCTTAAGGGAAGAAGCAGCAGTTCAGGACAGGCCGAACCAAAAGTCTGCTCTAATGTAGTTGTCTGAAAGTATAGCTAAGCATAGAGGTAAAAGCTGTGCAGAGAGAACACTTGGCTGAGGTTGATGATGTGCAGCTCTTTCATAGTTAACAGTGGGTATGTCAAGCTATTTAGAGAATACTGTTCCTAAAGTAATGGCTTAAAATAATGTTGCATAAAAAATTCAATGTGATTTATATAGGGAGTTGCTGGAGGCAAAAAAAAAAAAAAAATAAAAGTAAGGGTAGACATCTAGATTAACTAATTTTGCTTCTGTATGGGTGTGTATGTATGTCTGTCCTGCTGCAGATTCAGTCAAAGGCCTCAAAAGCAGGTAACAAGTACTCTGGCCCTGGCTTTTTAAAAATGACACCTTCAAACATTTTGTGTGGGCCAGCTTTCAGTTTAGTGACACTTGTCTGCTTTTCCCATTACTAGTCTGTAATGTCAGTGTTCAGAGGCTGAAACAGGAAGGTTACTCCAAGTTCAAGGCCAGTCAAGGCTAGACTAGCTAGGCCTTGTTTCAACAAAACAAAACAGGAAGTACTGAACTACTGTTTGGCTGTATCTCTCTCTCTATTAGTATGTGGTGGGAAATGTTAAATAGGTAAACGGATCATTCTTAGCTTTTGCAACTGGCACAAAATGCAGAATTGTAGAGATTAGAGATAAATGAAAATAGAATTTTAGACTATTCGAATTTAATTTGGCCTGAGTAAGACTATTCCTCCCCCTTCTCCTCCTCCTGCTCTTCGTCTTTCTCTTCCTCCTCCTCCTCTTTCTCTTCTTCCTCTTTCTCCTCCTCCTCCCCCTCTTCCTCCTCCTCCTCTTCTTTTTTGGCTTAGAATTATTTTATATGTGAGTGTTTTACCTGCTGTGTTCACCACATGAGTGCACACTGCCCAGGTATCTTAGAAGGAAGCATCAGATCCCCTGGAACTGGAGATTTTGATAGTCGTGAGCTGCCGTGTGGGTTCTGGTACCTGACTGACTTCTCTGTGAGAGCACCAAGTGAAGATCCTGGGCTGCTGAGCCGTCTCCAGCCCCAGGACTGAGTTTCATCTTATCCCCCCCCTTTAAAAATTGTATATTCTTTGTATTTACATTTCAGATGTTATTCCTTTTCCACCAATCTCATCCTCCTTCCATCTCCCATTGCCTTTATGAAGGTGCCCCCTCTCCCAACTTCCCTCTCCTACCTCAGTGCCTTGACATTCCCCACACTGGGAAAATAAGCCTTCACTGGACCAAAGGCCTCTCCTCCCACTGATGCCAGAGAATGCTATCCTCTGCTGCATATGCACCTGGAGCCATGGGTCTCGCCATGAGAACTCATTGGTTGGTGTTTTAGTCTCTGGGAGCTTTGGTGGGTTTCTTTAGTTGATAATTTTGTTCTTCCCATGAGGTTGCAGGCCCTTTCATCTCCTTTAGGTCTTTCTCTAGCCCCTTTATTGGGGACCCCATGTTCAGTTCGATGGTTAGCTGCAGGCATCCTCCTCTGTATCAGTATGGCTCTGGCAGACCCTCTGAGGAGGCATCCATATCAGGTTCCTGCCAGTAAGCACTACTTGGCATCAGCAATAGTGTGTGGGTTTGGTGGCTGCATATAGGATGGATCCTCAGGTGAGGCAGTCTTTGGATGATCTTTTCTCCCATCCCCGCTTCTCTATTTATCCCATTATTTCCTTCCATGACTGTTTTGTTCTCCCTTCTAAAAAGGACTAAGGCATCCACCTTCTGGCCTTCCTTCTCTTTGAGCTTCATAATTTCTGTGAATTGTTTCTTGGCTATTCTGAGCTTTTATATTTAATTAATTTAGTTAATTCTTGATCTGATAGCATAAGCCATTGGGTTTCTGTTCTATTAGTTTCAGTGTACCTGGTTTATGTGGAGGTCTTTGATCCACTTGGACTTGAGCTTTATACAAAGAGATAAGAATGGATCAATTTGCATTTTTCTGCATGCTGACTGCCAGTTGAACCAGCACCATTTGTTGAAGAAACTGTCCTTTTTCCATTGAATGTTTTTTAGCTCCTTGTCAAAGATCAAGTGTCTATAAGTGTGTGGGTTCATTTCTGGGTCTTCAATTCTATTCCATTGATATACCTACCTGTCTCTGTACTAATAGCATGTAGTTTTTATCACAATTGTTCTGTAATACCACTTGAGGTAAGGATAATGATTCCCCCAAAAGTTTTTTTATTGTTGAGAATAGTTTTTGCTATACTGTGTTTTTTATTATCTTAAATGAATTTGCAAATTGCTCTTTCCAATTCTATGAAGAATTGAGTTGGAATTTTGATAGGAATTGCATTGAACCTGTAGATTGCTTTAGGTAAGATGGCCATTTTTACTATGTTGATCTTTCCAATCTATGAGTATGGGAGATGTTTCCACCTTCTGAGGTCTTCTTCAATTTTCTTCTTCAGAGACTTGGAGTTCTTGTTATACAGTAGATCCTTCACTTGCTTGGTTAGGGTCACACCAAGGTATTTTATGTTTTTGTGACTATTGTGAAGGGTGTCGATTATCTAATTTCTTTCTCAGCTTGTTGTCTTTGAGTTGAGGAAGGCTACTGATTTATTGGAGTTAATTTTATATCCAGCCCCTTTGCTGAAGTTGTTTATCAGGTGTAGAAGTTCTCTGGTGGAATTTTTGGGGTCACTTAAGTATACTATCATATCATCTGCAAATGGTGATATTTTGACTTCTTTCTTTCCAATTTGTATCCTTTTAACCACATTTTGCTGTTTGATTGTTCTGGCTAGTACTTCAAGTACTACATTGAATAGGTAGGGAGAGAGTGGGCAGCCTTGTCTAGTCCCTGATTTTAGTGAGATTGTTTCAAGTTTCTCACCATTTATTTTGATGTTGACTACTGGTTTGCTTTATATTGCATTTACTATGTTTAAATATGGGCCTTAAATTCCTGATCTTTTCAAGACTTTTAACATGAAGGGGTGTTGAATTGTGTTAAATGCTTTCTCAGCATCTAAAGAGATGATCATGTGTTTTTCCCCCCTTTGAGGTTGTTTATATAGTGGATTATGTTGATAGATTTTTGTATATTGAACCATCCTTGCATCCCTGGAATGAAGCCTACTTGATCATGGTGAATGATCGTTTTGATGTGTTCTTGGATTTGGTTTGAAAGAGTTTTATTGAGTATTTTTGTATCAATGTTCATGAGGGAAATTGGTCTGAAGTTCTCTTTTATTGTAGTGTCTTTGTGTGGTTTAGGAATGAGCATAATTGTGGCTTCCAATAATGAGTTGGGTAGTGTTCCTTTTGTTTCTATTTTGTGGAATAGTTTGGAGAGTATTGGTATTAGGCCTTCTATGAAAGTCTGATAGAATTCAGCACTAAACCCATATGGTCCTGGGCAGTTTTTGGTTGGGAGGCTTTTGATGACTGCTTTTATTTTTTTAGGGGTTATGGGGCTTTTAAAATGGTTTATCTGATCCTGATTTTACTTTGGTACCTGGTATCTGTCTAGAAAATTGTCCATTTCCTCTAGAATTTCCAGTTTTGCTGAGTATAGGCTTTTGTAGTAGGACCTGATGATTCCTTGAATTTCCTCAGTTTCTGTTGTTATGTCTCCCCTTTCATTTCTGATTTGGATACTCTCTCTTTGCCCTCCCATTAATCTGGCTAAGCGTTTATCAATCTTGTTGATTTTCTCAAAGACCCAGCTCCTGGTTTTGTTGATTCTTTGTATAGTTCTTTTTATTTCTATTTGGTTGATTTCAGTTCTGAGTTTGAATATTTCCTGTCTCTACTCCTCTTGGGTGTATCTGCTTCTTTTTATTCTAGAGCTTTCAGGTGTGTTGTCAAGCTGTTAGTGTACGCTCTCTCCAGTTTCTTTTTGGAAGCACTCAGAGCTATGAGTTTTTCTCTTAGCACTGCTTTCATTGTGTTCCATAAGTTTGGGTATGTTGTGTCTTCATTTTCGTTAAATTCTAAAAAGTCTTTGATTTCTCTCTTTATTTCTTCCTTGACTAAGTTATTGTTGAGTAGAACATTGTTCATCTTCCATGTGTATGTGGGCTTTTTGTTGTTACTGAAGATCATCTTTAGTCCATGGTGATCTAATAGGATGCATGGGATTATTTCGATGTTCTTGTATCTGTTGAGGCCTGTTTTGTGACCAACTATATGGTCAGTTTTGGAGAAGGTGCCGTGAGGTGCTGAGAGACTGCTTTTCAACTCATCTTTCCCAGTTTCTGTTGCCTTCTACAATCAATAGAGGCATAAAAAGATTCAAAGACACACATGTCAAAGTAAGTTAGGAGATGCTGGGCGGGGAGGGTCAGGAGAATTCACAAGAGACTAGGATCAACCTCCAGGCTCCCCTGCACACCTCAGGGCCCTAGCTCTGCCAGGACAAGAGCTACTTGTGTGGCCTCGAGGTCTGTGTGAATCATTGCAAAGACAGAAAACTGATCTAGTATGTGATTTCTAGTGTCTCTGATATAAAAATAAATCAACCATTCCAGAGAGATATAGCTCTTAGTAGGACCAGGATCTAATGAAATTACTTGTAAGGAGGCTTAAAAAATGGTGCCATGTGTAAGGCAGTCATGGATGTTTTATAGTAGATAAAATTCTTAGGTTAGTAGCACGTGGAGTTCTGTCTTAAAAGATCCATTAGCTCAAATATGAAGCAGATCTGGTAGGGCAAGTCATATTTATGGGAGGCAAAATATCACAGGTTAGCTTCTCTAGGCCATGAGACAAATCTGGTCAGTTGCTATTTATATAGAGATGCTTAAAAAAATGGAGCATAGTTATGGCATTTTTTTTTTAATGTTGTCACTGGCTAGGTTTCATGTTATAGCAGCAGCAGTAAGAAAACTGATGCTCTTCACAGTGGTATTTCGGTGAATGATGGGCCATATATATGACGGTGTAGGGTCTAATTGCCTAGTGACATGATAGCTGTCTTAGTTTATATATGTATTCTCCCTCATGCTTACAAAATGGTGCAATGGCATCATGATGCATGTTCCCTGGTGATTCCTCCTGTAAACCATGCACAATGACAGTGGTAACATGCTCCATATGCCTTACAGTGCTTAGCGCATTTCTTGTCTGATCCTCTACTGGGAAGATTTGTAAATCCTTGGCCTAGAAGTACAACTGTCTGATGGTTTGGTTTAGAGTTAAGACTGTATAAAGAGTGTGTAGCACAGAGGTCCCAAACTGGTTAGGCCATGTTCTAAATTCAGCTTAAAGGCATAGTATGTTTGGCTAAAATTATGATCTCATTTTTGAAAATTTTTGTACATCCCTTAAAAACTCTTCTTAGCACCCCCTCTCTTCCACAAACGAATCAACCAAACAGAAAAACAAACAAAGAAACACCCCTGGTGGCTCCGGTTTGTTTTGTGTTCTTCTTTCTTTTTGACGTGTCTTTGAGCGTGTGTCCTTCCGTGCTCCATTACTTCCCAGCCTGCCCCCCCCTTATCTTGATACCCAAGTTGGACAAACAGTTGCATTGCTCATCCTTCATCTATGTTAAAATATACTGCTTTATACTACTGGATCGCAGAGAAATTTGGGATATGCTTTCTGAGTACTGACTGGAATGTGCTTCTGTGTTGCTGCTTAGAAACAGATCACACATTTGTTCCTTAGCTAGAGAGTTGGAGGAAGGGCTGATAGGCCCTTGAGGGGCTGAGGGGCTTGCCAAGGCATGTGCTCCCACAGAGGACTAGCATACTTTGTGTGAATGTGGCCTAAGGGATTCGGCCTGTGGACAGTCTTAAATTTTCCTCAGAAAATAATTCTAGTTCTTTCTCATTACAGAGACGAATGGGTAGTTATGGACCAAATGACATGTAGTTTATGTTTATCACTTTGGCTCATCAGCTGTTCTATTTAACAGAAGTCATAATTGGCTAAATTGTGGCCATATAAATAAAGAATGAAGATCAGCCAAGAAATATAGAGATAAAGTGAGGAAAGGTAAGGATTGTGAGGAATGAATCAAAGACAAATGATAACAGGCTGGGAATATAGCGCTGTGGGAAAGAGCTGTTGTTACATTTGCGAGGCCCAAGTTCAGTTTCTAGCACCTTAACCAACACACACAAAGGAATAAACACAAAATTTAGTTTGTCTTAGAATATTGGAGATAGAGAAGGAAAAAGAAAGATGGGAGCTTGGTGCACTTCTCAGAGGCAAAGGCCTGAGAAAGACCCAGCTGAGGACCATTGCTCAGCTGGGTGGGTAGAGAGACAGGGGCATTAAAAGGGAGACATGGAGAAAGGAAAGGGGAGTGATAGACTTTGTGTTGCCTGTTTTTTTTTTGTTTTTTTGTTTTTTTGTTTTTTTGGTTTTTGTTGTTGTTGTTGATCCGTTTTGTTTTTTGTCAGTTTGACACAGACCATAATCATCAGGGAAGTGAGAACTGTCATTTGGAGAAATGCCTACATTACACTACCTGTGGGCAAGTCTGTAGGATATTTCCTGGATTACCGTTTGATATGGGAGAGCCCAGTGTTGGTGGTGTTACCCTGGGCAGGTCCTGAATGGTAGAAGAAAGCAAGCTGAGCAAGCCATGCTCCTCCGTGGTCTCTGCTTCAGTTCCTGGCCTGACTTCTCTTGACTGTGGACTGCAGCTTTCAGGATGTAATAAACCTTTTCTTTACCAGGTTGCTTTTGGCCATGGCATTTTATCAGGGCAACAGAAAGCAAACAAGGGTAGACTTGATGACTGTGTAGGTGATCCTTAGATTCTTCTCTTGAGGCAGTGAAGGAATCTGTAAAGAATGGAGAAGAGGAAAGCAGAGACCAGGTCTGTTAAACTTGAAGGTATTATACTGAGAAAATTAGTCGGAGTTATTTGAGAACAAGACTGAGATATGGGATAGAAAATATGGAAAACCACTAATTGATTTGCCTAAACATGTTGGCTGTCATGAGAAAGATAAAACGTGCCACGTTTTGTAGAAAGATGAATTAAGATGTTCAGAAGAGAGACATCTGCCCTAACTTCCCTCACAGGTGAGCCAGGAGAATTGCTGCCTTTGTTTCTAAGCATATGATCCCAATTTACAAAATTTTAGTCGTCATTGATTACTTTGACTTAATGTGATTATATAGTCATAGGTATACATTTTATTTTGGTAGCTTTGGCATTCATTGGATGTTGGTCTGATCTTAGATTTTTTTCTTTTCTCTCTTTGTTTTTATTGTCTAATTATTTTTCTTTTTGTAATTTAGGTATCATGCTACATGACTATGTTTTGTCCTAGCAGCTTAAATAACATTAACCCATATTTAAAGCAGACCAGATATACTTCCTAGTACTTGCATGCTGCATTTACAAGCGCCTTATAGAAGCTCAACCTTGTATTTCATTAGTTCATGGATAAATTATATTGTGGTTGTTTTTACTCTGTGCTTTATTTTCTTAATTAATAAAGATGGTGGTAATTACAGTATTTTATAACATTACAGTAAGCATAAGTGCATGATACATAACTTGTATAGGAATATACAAAACAGTTCTTGGCTATTATAATGTTGTAAGATGGCTAGGGTATTGAATGCTTAACTTAATTTTCATGTATTTTTCCCTCTGGAATTTTTTAAAAACAGTTTTTTTAAAGATTTATTATTATTATTATTATTATTATTATTATTATTATTTATTATTTTATAAATGTGAGTACACTGTCATTGTCTTCAGGCACACCAGAAGAGGACATCAGATCTCATTACAGATGGTTGTGAGCCACTGTGTGGTTGCTGGGATTTGAACTCAGGACCTCTGGAAGAGCAGTCAGTGCTCTTGACCACTGAGCAATCTCTCCAGCCCTTCCCTCTGGAATTTTTAATCCATGTTTGAGCATAGATAGTTTAAGTTGTGTTGGACTACAGTACATTTTATGTTATAAGAGCTGAAAGGGGAGCTGATAATCTGTAATTTTTTTTTATTTAGTATTCAACAGGCAGCCCTGTGTTACAGTTGCCGTGCACCAGCAGTAGCCTCTTATTTTGGTGAAATGAGTTTAGCTTTCTGTCTCTCTTGGGCAATAGGAGGTGATGAAGCAGTGGCATATGAATCTGATAAAAATGAGCCTTAAACTATAGACCCGTTAGCTAGATTATTTTGTTAAAAAGATGCGAAATGTCCTAAACTGAGGCTGATCTTGACATTCAAAATGTCCTTTGTTTGGTTGACTCTTTGTAGACTTGGCCAGAAAGCTACAGTATACAATTACTAGCATTAAGAAAAAATTTTAAATTCTTTTATATTTTAAGTTTAAGAGAACTTATTAGTGGATTCTATTTTATAAATGGAAGATTTTTTTGACCATAATTTTTTATTTTAAGAATAAGCTTTTTAAATATCTGATTTTTTTTAAAGAAAAAAATGTCTATTGTATTTTATAATGAAAGAAAACTAAAATGCTAATAAGTTGTATCAACTGGAATTACAATACTGATACCTGTAGTTTTCCTTTGCAAGGTAATAGACTGTGGAAGACAAGCGTATTTTGTATGTGAGTTGTGTTTGGACTTTATATACTGGTAGCTCTTCTGGGGTATAGCCCTTCTGTGATATACACTTGGTGCTTTGTTCTGGTTTTCATTGAGCTTTAATAAGGTACCTGTTTGTGTTCTGCATATTCTGTTTATATTGGTTTCCACAAGCTCTATTTGTTCTTGTGTCTGTGTATTTTGATTATTCTTCCTGGGTATACAAAACGACTTGTACGAATACAGAAACTTCTGTGACTTATCTGTATTCCTCCAAGACTGTAAAACATATTACTAGTTTGCTATTTAGTTGGTCCAGAAACACAAAGGTTGAACAATTATTTGAAGACCTAAGAGGCTGATTCAGACAAAGGATTTGAAGCATACGTGCAGTTCTGTTAGGTGAGGAAGAGCGAGTTAGGGATCATCTAGGTAAAGCTGATCGTCAGAGTCAGTTTCCTGTCACTGGTTGTGTTAGGGATTCAGATAGCACATGAACAACATGTGATGTGTCTCCTGTTCTACAGCTTGTTAGGTTTGGGGACACCGGGAAGATTAGTGTGTGCCTCTGATTCACTAGCACTTTTTTAGAAGCCTTATAAATTCACTTTTTGCTCTTAAAACTCATTAACCAAAAATTTTTTTGCCTTATCAAATTTATTCATTAATGAAATCTATTTTCATCTGTCACTGATTGGTACTTGAGACAAAGTTCAAAGGCCATCAGTCAGTGTGATTGTTAATGTATTAAATGCATCAAAACATTTATGTTATAAATTATATGTTTTTGGAATTTTAAAAAATGGTGTGAATTTTCTGCCTTTAACTTTTTATAGCGTCTCATTTTCTGAGTAATTAAAGTAGGAGTAATGCCAAACAGCTGTGTGTCAGTGTGCATGTGCTTTTGCTTGTGTGAGCATGTGTGCGCACACGTACGTGTGTTCCCAAGTGACGGAGGCCCAAGAAGGTGGTAGTGATTAAGCTTCTGGAGACATCAGCGAATGCTCAACTGTCCTACACTTCAAAAGCATGACCACCACACACAGACATCTCCCAGCATTACCCAGCATTACAGTGCGTGCTGTTCTCACTGTAAATTTGACTTGGAACATGTCTTGAGATATTGCTGTTTCTTTAGCAAGTCAGAGATAGTACACAATAAAAATTGTGTAGTGAACAAAACAAAGTAATTTTTACAAATCAAAAGAAAGACTGCAGATCAGTCGTTTAATCCTGAGACTATTGTATGGAGCCACTACTTAAGCAGAAAGAATTCTCTTAGAAAATATAGAGGATTTAACAAATGCCATCATCAAATACAAAAGGGAAAATAGAAGGAATAAAAAGTGACATTCCCCTCACTGACAGATAGCTCTTCAAAAAGACTTCAGTGTTCACTGCATACGTATTCTCTATGGTTGTGTCAAGGTTTTAGTGCTAGGCCAGTGCTGAAAGCGAAAATTATGTCTTACCTTTTAGTTTGTATCTTTTCATTCCCAAGTAACGCTTGGACTATTTAAGCCCTGAACGACCCACTGGCATGGTATTTAGACTCTGTCATTAGGGTTTCACCGGAAGGAGGTGAGGTGGTAGTAATTGATTTATCCTAGCACACGGAGCCTCCCGCTTTTCTCTGTCCTCCCCTGGGCAATACTCACAGGGTCGAGCTGCCAATCTGTAGACTTAATTTTTTCCAGCAGTGCCATCTGGCTCCTTGGCACCACAAGTTGTATTGGTTCTTTGTGGTTGCTGTAAACAATATGAATTTGTCATATTGTTAGACAACTTTTAGGTGGTTTGTTGTGGCTTGATCCTGTTTTCTTGCAACCAATTATTGATGATTATTTAGAGAATCTTATTTGGTGTTTGAGAAAGCCCAGCAAGGCTTTCTTGTGAAGAGAATGGAACACACCGACACAGAGTCTGGCTGGCAGCTGGGGACTCTCTTGAGTTCTGTCATATTCTTCAGTAGCGCTTCCTTTCAAGACAGATTAATTCAAGTTAATGGTGGAGGTTTTCTCTTTCATTCACAGCACATGCATTTGTTTTGAAAATTACTCGAATGTGTGTTTAAAATCCCATTTAGGTTGTCCTTGTGACCCCAACATGAATATTTAGAAATCTCTGTTAGTGGGCAGATAGCCCTCTAATATCTACATTACTGTCTTTCTTTCTTCATCTGTCATTTTTAAAATGATCATCTGGTTATGTTTTGTGTTTCATTTTGTGAATGAGGGGTTTTACGTTTATGTCTCATAACATTCATAAGGAAATCAAAAAATGATTATGAAAAGTTCATCTGAGTTTCAATAATTGAAATGATATGTCCAGGCATGTGTTCATACAAACTTAAGCCATTTTCTGTAACACATAGTAAACCAGACATTTTTTTCTAAAGTAAATATTATAAAACTAATTTCTTAAACTCTTAAGGATTCTTTGTATAAAGCAGCTCATTTTGACAGGAACTTACTTGATCACATTTGTATTAATTCTTCATGGGACAAGATCTCCATATTTCTTAGGAAGTTTTCAGAGTTGCTCATTCATATGAAAGTGTTTCTCCTGAGTTCATTTTTAATTGGATGCTATGTAATCTCTGTTGCTTTATAGTAATGAAAGGATACTGATGTTGGAAATGTACACCTTGAGTCTTTTTTTTTGTTGTTGTTGTTGCTGGCCTAAGATATTTGAAACTCATGAACTGATTTAGTGTGGATCCTGCTCACACCACCATATTAGCAAGGAGTAACTACAGAGTTGACTTTGCAGAACATTTTTAGAATGTAGGCAAACTGCAGAGCTAAGCTGATGTAGTTTGCTTGTGATGTGATGTTAAGGTCCAGTTGTTTATAATTTCTTTGGTTCTAAGTATGTGAAGTAAAGGAGCGGTGAATGTCACTCCGGGAGAAGAGTACGTCAGATCTCACTGGAGTGGTTCGTGTGCTGACTGGAGTGGTTAACATGCATTTTATTCTACTGTCTAGCAGAAGGAGGTGGGCTATAGAAAAATGAATTCTTCACTGAATAATTCACAGCAATTATATCAAATTTTAATAACTTGGGCTAAGAAGGCATACATGTGATTCATGCTCTCAGAATTACCCACATTAGAGATTAATTGTGCTTTCTTAAACAAAAATGCACTCCTAAGTGTTTTTAATTGGTAAATCATGATCAGTTTTCTGTTTGTTAAAGTAGCATCATTTGATCAGTTTTTAGCTACAATTTAACATGAAGTTTAAATATCACAATTCATCTGCTGTCACACATGTCAGCTCATTAGATTTTGCCTTTAATACCAAAAAATGCCTTAAGTTGTTTGTTGGCTTTATCTCAAACTCGGATATGTAAAGAGGACAGTAGAGCATTTTTCTTTGAAATCACAGAGAGTTCAGTGACCTTTCGGTGGCAAATTATGTAGAAAGAAAATATTTATATTCATTTAAAATAACCTCTGTGAAGAAATAGTCTCATTACCCTGTTTGATCAATTTCTTGTAGGCTGAGCTGTAGCACGCTGCGGTTGCCATTGGTTGATGGAGTACACTGAGTAGTGGCTAATGGTGATGGTGCTCATCAGGAAGGGTTCAGCCAGCGGTCAGCAACAAATAATTCAAGGCTGTTTCTAAGTTTGTAGCTGGTGGAATTTGCTTCTTGCCCCAAGCCAGCGGCATTGCTGAGCTGGGCTATTTGATTAGAAGAGAGGCATATTTGCTTCTTAGCAACTGCACATTTGCACAACCCAAAGTCCTCTACTGCCTCTGAAGGTTCCTCCTTTGTGATGGTAGAATAATACTTTATTGTTGATTGACAGACAAAAGAGGTTCTAGTGCAAGGCAAGCTTATAACCGTTTTTTTTTTTTTTTTTTGTGTGTGTAGTTTTTATTGGCATTGGAAATTGTAGCTTTGTATTCCAATTTTAAAAGGAAATAAAGACCAATTGTGTGCTTAGTGTAAATAAACCTTGAAACCCAGCATACTAGGTTTTTAATATGCATATCAGCAAGGGTTGCAGTGCACGAATACGACTGAGTAGTAGTACTTTTTTGCCTCCCATGTTTAATGACAGAAAATAAATTTTGACCTGTGTGTGGGGCTGTGCATTTGTGTGTGCACATGTGTGTGCATATATGTATTCTGGGATGCAAAATAGGATCAATACTAGTTAAAATTTAACCAATACTATTGAGAGAAGAGTTGATATAAGTTGTCCTTTTTGGTCTGAGAATTAATTTTTATATGAAAATAAGTCAGATTTTAATTTTTAAATGGACGGTGGGCACAAGCTTTAGAACATAATTCTCACAGGAGTGAATCTATAGAATAACTGTGTGTCTCCAGTAGTAGATAAAGTTATTTATAACTCAGCAATTAAAGGACTGAGAAAAGAGCAACATGGGAAACACAGTCTGGGTTTATGTTCCTGGGAAACCGTGATGAGAAGAAAATGAGGTTTGTTTTTGTGTTTTTAAACATGGTTTTATGGTTTTTTTATCATTCGAATTTTATGGACTGGCCTTGAGTTTTAAGATTTTTAAGCAACTGGTATAACCAGAGATGGCGTTAATTGTATCTTGCATTTTTGATCCTTAAAAAAAAAAACAGAAAAGAAAAACATTGACTTATAAGACTTTAGGGGAATAGTGCAAAAACTAGTTGAGCCAATGTATAAATTTAAAGTTATTACTTTTGCATGAATAGTTTGTATAGTTTATGGTAAGATGAAATTGTATATGTAAAGTGAATATAAAGTTGCTTTAAATATTGCATGATGTTATATTTAGAATACAGAGTGCTTTCAAATATATTTTTGCCTCTGAAATTTATGACAGGTATGAAGAGTTTTCATAATTTAAAATGATCAACAAAAATGTGCATTGGTGTGAATTTTTCAGTTAGCAAATCTTGAAATGTGTTTTGGGACTTAGGAGAAGTTAAAGCAAGTGCAGACATCAACATAGACATAAAGTGTATATGGGCAAATACTCTCATTTTTCAATAAAGGGACCTCAGGGCATATCAGTATGCATAATATGATCATCACTGTATTTACTCACTAATAAATAGCTGCTTTACTGACAAGCTAGAGTCTAAAGAAGGGAAGAGGAATGAGGTTGAATGATTCACTACTGCAAGGCGGTAATATGCCCAGTGTGTCGAACAGCCGTCCTCTGCCATTCCAGCCAGCATGCTTGAAGTAGTCCTTTAAAAACAGATCGGAGCGCTAGGAGAAAAGGGAAAACACTTTAAAGAGTAGGTTTAAATCATTTAAAAATTAACATGCTTTTGACTAAATTGCCAAAGTTAGGGTGTGCTATATAAATTAGGATTATAGTTTTTGCTAACGTTTTATTTATAAGGTAAATTAGGAGTTTGGTGCAATAAGGAAAATGATCTTTAAATCACTAAACTCTCACAGATAGTTCAAAAACTGATCTTTAAAACCCTAATCTACTGCATTAATTGTGTATGTGTCTGTAGCATCATGTGTCGTTGTCGCTATCTGCCGTCCCCTCCTTGCTGTTTGGGGGTACAGCCCATAGTAGTTTTCTTGGTGGACTTTAGAGCAGTTGTCACCTCGGGTTGAGGGGTCTGTTTCATTATTGAGGTTCTCTACATCCTTAATGGTAAATAAATACAGTGACGTTTTCGGCTTAAGTTTCTGTCTGCGTGCGTGTTGCCGTGCAGATGAGCAGGAGCAGACATTTTTAGTGCTTTTTTTTTTTTTTTTTTTTTTTTTTCTAGGTAAGGAAGAGACAGGCAAGGAGCAAGGCCATGGGGTTGGGGTGGGACCAGATTTTGCCACCTGTTTACCAGAAATTTCCATGTTCAGGGCTTTAAGGTCAAGTTAGCAAATAAATTAGAATTGCTGTCTTATTGAAGAAGCTGTAGCCCAGCAATATTACATGATTTGGCCAAAGCCACACAGCAGTGGTGATGAGCAGAGGGAGCCTTTTCTCTGTAGTCTGGTATTTCTCCTATAGAGCTCACACTGGCTTTACAGTCTGTGGTCCCCAGGAAGATGTTCTTCAGGAGCTAACAGGATGGGAGATCTCTGATACCAGCTTTGTAACCTAGCTCAATTCCTTGGCTTCTTATTTTTATTCATTTTAATTAAAGACCCTTAACTGACAAAATTGTGTGTGTGTGTGTGTGTGTGTGTGTGTGTGTGTGTGTGTGTGTGCGCGCACAAGTAATAGCCAAATCAAACTATTTAATGCATGTATATGTCATTTATTTTGTATAGTAAGAATATTTGAAATTTATTCTTTTAGCAATTTCAAGTATGTATTGTAGAGCATAGCTGCTGAGATGTGCAATAGCTCTCTTGAGCTTACTCCTGACTGAAAGTGTTCTTTGGCCAACTTTTCCCAGTTCTCCTACCCCCAGCTTCTGGTAAGCCATCATTTTACTCTTGTTTCTGTGATTGTGACTTCGAGCACTCTGTATCATCGGGATGTGCCTTTCAGTGTCTAAGCATTTAGCATAATGGTCTCTAGGTTGTGATAAGGATTTTTTTCCTTTTAAAAGCCAGTTACTAGCCCTTGTGCATGTAACACTTCATTTTCTTTATTCCCTGGCTAATGGACCCTGAGGGTGATCCCACTCCCACATCTTGGCTGTTCTGAAGACTGTGGCAGTGAGCAGGGAGTGCAGATGGCTGCAGGGCATTTGATAGCCACACACACCCACTAGACCATTACATACATATATACATCTTAGAGTAGTTTGTAATTTTTCAAGGGGAACTCCATGCTGTTTATCTTAAGGGTTGGATTCACTTGCATTCTGTCAGAGCTGTGTAGGAAATCTCTGCTTCATATCTTTGCCAACACTGGTTTTGGTCTCTCCTCTCTCTCTCTCTCTCTCTCTCTCTCTCTCTCTCTCTCTCTCTCTCTCTCTCTCTCTTTCTCTCTCTCTCTCTGTAACTTAATTTGGATTCCTCTGATGATTGATAATTTTTTTCATTTATTTACTGGCTAGATATGTATCTTCTTTTGTGACATATCAATTTAGGTCTGTTGCCAAACTTTTAATAGACTTTTTTTATTAAACTGTGTTCCTTAAATATTTTGTATATCACTCCCTATTTGTTGTGTAACTTATAGGCAAACTTTCCCATCTCAGAGGTCATCTCTCTTCTCCGTTTTCTTTGCTGTTGAAAACCTTTCAGTTTGATGAGACCTTATTTGTTTATTTTTTTGTCTATGGTTTGGGGTCCTACCCAACTGGTCTGTCTACACAATGCTACAAGATTTTCTCTATGTTTTCTTCTAGTACTTTTACAGTTTTAGTTCTTGTGTATGAGTCTTTAACCTATTTTTAGCTGATTTTTTTCATATTGGTATTTCATTTCCATACCATAATGTATAGAATGGGTTATCCTTGTCCCACTGGATGTTCTTAGCAAATTTGTGAAAAAATAATTTATAGTTAAGTGTATAGGTTTATTTCTGGCATCTTTATTCTGTTGGTCTGCTTTTATGCTAGCACCATGCTGTTTTTCATTCTGTTACACTGCCTCCTTTTCCCCCCGTCTCTTCTTTCCCTTCCTTTTCTGTTTTTGAGATAAGGTCTTATTATATAATCCAGACTAGCCTTGATTTTTAATTCTAGCTCAGCTCCTGAGTGCTAAAATTACATTTTTCAAAAAAAATCACTAGGCACAGCTCATTCATCATGTGTGTGTATGTGTGTGTGTTTATGTGTGTACATGCATACATATGTCCCACCCCCACATATTGTGAATAGCCTTGTTTGATTAGTTTTAGAAGGTGGAGCGGAGCTTTCATTGGATATAGATATGCTGTTGACTTTCCTATGCTGAGTTTTGTATCTTGCAACTTTACTGAATATTTTAATAGGTTATTTTTTTTGGGGGGGGGAGATAATAGTCCTTAGGGTTTTCTATGTATGGGACCCTGTCATTTAGAAACATACAGTTTAACATTTTTTCACAACTTAAATTTTTTTCATTTCTGTTGCCTAATTACACCATCCAGGACTTATACTAATATGTCAACTAGAAGTGGAGAGCATGTCTTATGGGAGACATTAAAGTTTACCACTTTTTTTTTCTCTGCCTTTGTTCATTTGGGTGTATCTCTTCTGTATCTTATTTATTCAATTAGTTGGTACCTTTAATTTCATGTTCTCATTAGAATAGTATAATGTTAATATGTCCACATTATCCAAATAAGCTAATCTGTGCAAAGTTTATTTGTGAATCTGAAAATAATTTATAATAATGAATTGTTTCCTAACTTTGTAATCTAAGCAATTTGAAGAAGTTGAATTTTTGATTTTTGATTTCTAAGCACAGGAAGGAACTTGCAAAGTAATTTGTTTTGCTACTTTCTCATCTATCTCGTTGGTGAACACCTAGTCATAGAATAAGTTAAGTAGCTTTTCCAGCCATGTATGTAATTACTGTCATCACCATTCCTACCTGCAACTACTACTTTGGGGCTGTAATTGACAAGGTATTGTGCCAGACATTTTCATAGTATTTTGTCATCTGCTGATAAACTGAGATTTAGACTCACAGTAGGAAGTGAGAAGCCAGGGCTCAAACCCTCACTCTAGTGTCTGTGCTCCTGCAGCGCTGTAATTGCCTCCGTGATACTGGGCTCCAGGCATTAGGAATCCTCCTGATTCCAGTTTGCAAAATACAATCTCTCAAAAACATGCCTATATTTCCTAATGCAGCTTAAAGTGGTTTGATACATTATTAACTGAAGTCCATACTTCATTTGAATTTCCTTGGTTTTCCTCTAATGTTTCTTTTTTCTATTACAAGATTTCATCCTGAATCCACACGTTACTCGTCTTGCTTGTCTCAGGCTTCTCTTAGCTGGAACATGTCCTCAGATTGTCTTTGTTCTTTGTGACCCTGACAGTTTTGAGGAGTATTCATGTTGTCCACTGTCTCTCAGTGGGGATTTGTCTGGTTTTCTTAGGATTAAGTTAGAGTCCGTCATGGGCTTGGGGTAGGTGAAGTATAACCCTTTCCTGATGCACATTTAAGTACACACATCAGTCTGACATCCCCTTTGATGTTAACCTGGATAACTATCTGAGGTAGTGCCTATTAAGTTCATCTACTGGGAGTTAATATTTTCTTCTCTATAGTTTTTAGCTTTTATTTCGATAAAGTGCATGTGTGTAGGAAAGGTGCAACAGTGGTACAAGTGATTCCCATATCTTCTTATGCAGATACATTTTGTGTTTCTTTTTCACATCTCTCTCTCTTTCTCCCTCCCTTCCTCTTCCCCTCCCTCTCCCTTTTGGTCTGAGCTATTGGGAGCAAGATGGAGGCAGGATGATCCATTGGCAGGACTTCATAGAAGTGGCATCATCTTCTTTTCTATGTATCACAGTAGGAGGCACATGATACTGTCTTTGTCTAGTTTTGCTGATGTTAACCTCGACCTTATGGATGAGCTGATGACTTTCAGGTTCTTTCCTGTGAAGTCACTACTGCTTCCTTTCCTTTTAAATTAGGGATAAGTTATATTCGTAGCCCATTTCTACTGAGTTTTTATATATTAGTATCAGTATACATTCATTTTAATGACATTTATTAGTTGACATTGCATATAAGTAAAACATTTCCCCACTTACATATATTAATACAGACTTATAGATTACAGTTTGATTTACTATGTTATAATATTTGACCACAGGTTTTTTTTTAATTGAACAATTTTATTTTAAAAAACAAAGATAAATGTACAGATTTTAAGCATTTTTGCATAAAAGTATATGAATACATTTTTGTCAGTACTTAATTTTTTTTAAAGGTTTGATAGTGTGCATTAAAATCTTACTAGTTACAATGAGCTTAAAGTACATATAAAACAAGATGTAACCTGGAAATGGTCAAAGTTTTCTTGGTGTGTAAAGATTAAGCATAACAATTTTTCATTTTTTTTTTTTTTGGCCTTTGTTTTTCTTGAACTTCATATAGTCTGTGAGTTGTTTCTGGGGTGTTCAGAGCTTTCTAGGGTTAGCATCCCACTATCAGTGACTGCATATTATGTCTGTTCTTTTGTGACTGGGTTACCTCACTCAGGATGATATTCTCTAGATGCATCCCTTTTCTTAAGAATTTCATAAAGTCATTGATTCTGATAGCTGAGTAGTACTCCATTGTGTAAATGTACCACAATTTTTGTATCCATTCATCTACTGAAGGACATCTGGGTTCTTTCCAGCTTCTGGCTATTATAAATAGAGCTGCTATGAACATTGTGGTACATGTGTCTTCGTTGTATGTTGGAGCTTCTCTGGGGCATATGCCCAGAAGTGGAATAACTGGGTCTTCAGGTAGTACTATGTCCAATTTTCTGAGGAATCACCAGACTGATTTCCAGAGTGGTTGTACCAGTTTACAACCCCACCAACAGTGGAGAAGTGTTCCTCTTTCTCCACATTCTTGCCAGCATCTGCTGTCATCTGAATTTTTGATCTTAGCCATTCTGGTTGGTGTGAGGTGGAATCTCAGGGTTGTTTTGATTTGCATTTCCCTGATGGCTAATGATGTTGAGCACTTTCTCAGATGCTTTTCAGCCATTCGATATTCCTCTGTATCCCATTTTTTAATACGGTTGTTTGATTCTCTGGTGTCTAACTTCTTGAGCTCTTTGTACACCTTGGATATTAGGCCTCTATCAGATGTGGGGTTGGTAAAGATCTTTTCCCAATCTGTTGGCTGCCGATTTGTTTCTTGACAATATCCTTAGCCTTACAGAAACTTTGCAATCTCATTAAGTCCCATTTGTCGATATTTGACCTTAGAGCTCGAGCCATTGGTGTTCTGTTCAGGAAATTTTCTCCTGTGCCTATGTGTTCTAAGGTTTTCTCTACTTTCTCTTCTAATAATTTCAGTGTACCTGGTTTAATGTGGAGATCTTTGATCCACTTGCACTTGAGCTTTGTACAAGGAGATAAGAAAGGGTCTATTTTCATTCTTCTGCATGCTGAGTGCCAGTTGGACCAACACCATTTCTTGAAGAGGCTGTCCTTTTTCCATTGAATGTTTACAGCTTTTTTGTCAAAAATCAAGTGATCATATATGTGAGGACTCATTTCTGGATCTTCTATTCTATTCCATTGATCCACGTGCCTATCTCTGTACCAGTACCATGCAGTTTTTAGCACAATTGCCTTGTAATATAGCTTGAGGTCAGGGATGGTGATTCCCACAGATGTTTTCTTGTTGTTGAGGGTGGATTTCACTATTCTAGGTCTTTTGTTATTCCAGATGAATTTGCACATTGCTCTTTCCAACTCTATGAAGAATTGGGTCGGAATTTTGATGGGGATTGCAGTGAATCTGTAGATTGCTTTTGGTAAGATGGTCATTTTTAAAATGTTGATCCTTCTAATCCATGAGCATGGGAGATCTTTCCATTTTCTGAGACTGACCACAGTTTTATGTCATCATTTTGATACTGAAATTGTTCTTGATAGGACGTCTAGATTCTCATAATGTATCTCCATTATTTTTTTTAGTTCGTCTTGTAACAAGATATTCTGGACTCACCTTGTACTTCCTAGTTCCAGCCTGTGATCAGCCCTTTCTTTAAGGAGTTCAGATTTATTTCGGTAGAGAATGATGTTGAGAGACAAACTTAATGTGTTCATACTGCTTGTGTAACATGGCTATCGGTTTGTCCAGAGTAGGAGATCAGTAGTAGGACTATTTATGTTCATATCTCTAGAAATTTGCACTGGAACTACTGAGGCCAGGTCATTAGAAACTTTGCAGCTCAGTCTTTCTGAATGCTCACTGGTGGGACTTTTTCTTACTAGACCCTGTTGGTTTCTATATAAGGGAAAATTAAGCCACACAAAGCAGCTATGTGCCTGGCATTCTCAGTTGGGCGCTGTCCTATATTCAACATCAACTGCTAGCCGTGAAGTGAAGCCATCTTGGATGTTTTAGCTTGTTGAGTCAGCAATGACTCCTACAACTAGGGTAGTAAAAGGTGGAGCGGTAATAACCGCTTTTGTTTAGTGTTTAGTAAATGTTAGCATGCAGGTCAGGGACAATTGCAATTTTGAGATGTTTTGTTACTTAAAGTTCCCCAAAGGAGGAGATGCAGTATACCACACAGAGCCATGTAGGGAAGCACCAGGGTTAATCAAGGTGCAGGCAGAATAAAGGGGAAATGTGGGTGAAAGACTTTTTTTGAGGGGGAAACCAAGGCAAAGCAGAGTGAACAGACTAGAGCTGGCTACTCTGATAAATGTTAACAGACTCCTGGATGTAGGGATGATCTCTGGTTGTCTGACACCTGGCCCTGGGGTAATTAGTGCAGGTGGCTAGTGGCCAGAGTGTAAGACCTGGATACAGGAGGTAGCTGGGCTCTGGAGCGGTTGACTTCATGAGAAAGGCACTGTTCGGGAGAGTCCCTCCCACTTTTTTATCTTAGATTTTTTTTTAATTCAAATGTTATCCCCTTTCCCAGTTTCCCCTCTGGAAATCCCCTGTCCCACCCCCCCCCTGCTTCCTCCTTTCCCCCACTCCCTCCTACCCCGCCCCCCAGCCCTGGCATTCCCCTTTCTAAGTCTAGGCATTGCCTGGCCTTGGGAGGATCACTATCTTGAGGATCCACAAGCCCTTTCATTCTCTCTAGATGGTAAAATACCAGAAAATAAAGAGACTTGACTAACACAAAGAGAAAAGGAAATGGCTTCAAACACACCCTACACAGTACTCTGATCCCTGCTTACGTTTTTGAAGTGGTCACTAAGTAACTTAAGACGTCCATCTATACAGCCTGGTCTGCTTCTTCAGCTTTCCACTTCTCTACTTACCCAGAAGTAACCGTTAACCCATTCTGGTAACCCCAGTTCCAGCCCAGTACACAGAACAGAAACTGGATTTCTACTTTTCAGGGTCTCTAAGTCCCATTTCCAATGGGGGAGATCTGGTCTCCTTGTTCTCCGTGAATTTACTGTAATTTAAATGCAGATTAAGAAGTCTCAATGTGACAGTTTGAATCTGTGAAACAGATTTCTGCCCAGTTTTCAATGTTCATTTAGTTTTTAAAAATAAACACACGTACAGCAGATGTTAAGTTACCCACACCACCTTGAGATGTAGAATGCTTCTACTGCCCTGGTACATGTCCTCATGTTACCTCAGTGCCCAGCTTGCTCACATGGCTCAAATTGCTATAAATGTTGTCAGGAGGCCACCGTTTCTCATCAAAGGGCCCTTTCTATTGGGTACTTGGTTGTCGATAAGATACAGTTGCTGGCTGCTTCTCCCTTCAGTGGTGAGCTAAGAAAGAGCCACGTGGAATTTATATTCCTTTTACCACACAGTGTCACGTTTCATATAACGCCACTTGAACCTTCTGCAGCAAGTCACTGAGTTGACCCAGATTCAGGGGAAAGCTATCAGGTTCTATCTTGTAAAGGAGAGGATGTTAAGGAATTTAGGAATGTGTTTGAAAAGTGTCAACTGAGATGCTTAAAGAAGTTAAAATAAGCCTGCAGTAACAGAATAGTAGAAATAACTCCTGTATCCGGTATTTCTGTATATATGATCTCCTAGTTGATAGTCTTCCTTATAACTTGGCTTTTAAAAAATAACCTGAGATAAAATTGTTAGAGATCTACTAGAGACTTTTGTACATATCTGACTTGATAATCTATTCACTATTATTTCTAATTTGATGTTTCATAGGAAGTATTTTTTCAGGATAGTAAATATTTTTCGCTAACTAATAGTTGTTAGTTTTCCAAGTATTATATTTTATTGTTTTTTTAAATTGCATTTATAAAGCTACTACATTTTCTCATATTTCAATTCATTAGTTTTGTTTCCTTTTTACAAATTATCTTTTCAGCATTTTATTTATGTGTTTGAGTATTTCGCTTGAATGTATATCTTTGCACTAACATATTCATGCTTAATGCTGAAGTCAGAAGAACTAGATTTATGGACAGTTGTGGGCTGATATGTGGGTGCTGGAAATTAAACCCAGACCCTCTGCAAGAAGAACACATGCTATCTCTCCAGCCCCCATAAATTGCCTTTTTATATAATGCTCACTTAAACATTGGCATATTCTTTATTAAACAAACACTTTGTGTTGAGAATTCTAAAATATTACCAAATAATATTTGGTATTATGTTTTGTTTTTGTTCAAAATGTTTACTACTGATTTAAAAAGTAAATTGTATATGAATACACTGTAGCTGTCTTCAGATACACCAGAAGAGGACATCAGATTCCATTACAGATGGTCGTGAGCCACCATGTGGTTGCTGGGATTTGAACTCAGGACCTCTGAAGAGCAGTCAGTGTCTAACCACCGACTTTGGAATAATACTTCTGCCCAAATACTGGGACTCTATCTGACTTAAGATTCAGTTGACTGTCAGCCATCTTCCCCCCTTTCAAAGGTTTAAGCTGAAAGAAGGTTAGACAATATGTATTCTGACTTTTTCCCCTTGGAGTCTTGTATATTTATAGTTTTCTATACAATCTGTAGTATCTTCATGAAGACCAAGGCTCAAATTTACCATGCTTAAAACAATTCTCATAGCATTATTATTTTCGTGGTATTTTCTTACATGATATCTCATTTAAAAGGAGGTTGTTTATGAACTTGGTGTCCATTGTCACACAATGCTTTGTTTTGTCCTGGGTTTTCACTAAGTTCAGAGTCTCTGGTCATGGGGAAAAGACGGACAGTTCTTTGAGAACATGGTTCATTTACAGAGTTCACGGAAGAGAAGTTTAAGTTGGTGAAAATCTATGTATTCCTCTGAACATTTGAGAGTTCTGTATTTTACTGTTCCTTTATTATATATGTTTGATGCTTTTCTCTATTAAAGTACCAGAGATTGTGGAGAAAAAAAAAGTAAATTGTATAAGGGGAAGAGAGAATGCACAGTTGACTAACTCAGGTATGAAGACTTTAGATCAGATATCCAGAACTCAAAGAAAACTTGGCATGATGGTGTGCTTCTATAACCCTGGTGCTGGTAGATATGTGTAGTGAAAACAGGACCCCTACAGCTTCCTTGGCTAACCAGCCTTGACAAAGTACAGAACTTAAGGTTCAGGGGGACAAAAAAAAAAAAAAAAAAAAAAGACATGTCTGTTTCTCACACTCAGACATGTGCATACAGCAAAACCAGTACACACAAAACTGGAATGTTGCAGCTAGAAAACAACAGAAGGAATCCATTATACTGATGATTCATCTTGGAGACACCTATTTTCCCCCATTACTGCAGACCTCTCTTCTGACCAAAAAGTCTTTCTCATTATAGTCATTATAATGTCCAGAAATCCTGTCCACTGCTAATGAGGAAGAAACAAAGAACAGGTTGGAGGTGCCTTTTGCACTTAACAAAGAGCCCTTCATTAACAACGGCTGTTAACCACTGATGGTGCGTTTGTTATGAACACTAGGGAGTTGGAGAGATTCTAAGCTAAGCAACATCTTAGGTTCCACTTTTGCTACTCTGCCAGCTGACTTCTGAATCTTTTTAAAAGAGTGGTTCTTGGTCTTATTGTCCAGTTCCAAATGTAGGGGTTTAAATATGTGTTTTTTATACCTCATCTCTTGATGGCTGGAACTCTTGTGTTTTATTAACAGGGCTTAAAATTGTACCTTGCTAATAGACTGATTAAGTTAAATTCATTTCTTTTAAAGCTATAGAGTTTTCTGATGGAAAAAAGTGATATGACTTAGTATATTCATTCTTCAAAAGGAAAAATTACTTGCAGGAAAGGGACAGCATCTAAATCTCTTACATTCTTCATCTTGGTTGCACATATCTATTGATTTTATCTGTCACAAATGATAAGGAACTTGTCTTGAGTTTCAAAAATGGAGGAATTGATTGTATAAACTGAAGAAAATACTAGGGAGCAAGTGTATTACTGGTTTTCTGTGCCTCTTACTATATAAGGCTGTTAGGACTTTTCTGTTTATGTGCTAAGACACTCTGTAAGTGTTACACAAACATGTTATTTTATGGTAAACCCTGTTTTGTCCAATCTTTGATTCACCCCATGTCTAGGATTATTGAGAAAATTATTGTAGGTTACTCCCATAACATTTGTGCCACTATGTCACTAGTATGTCTTGTAGGTAGGTCACTGTTACAAGTCACAGGGTTTGTAGTTGGATCATACTGATGACTACTGTTCTTTTCCAGTGGCAAGCAGAGTACCTTCCAGCACCACGAATGATAGTCAGTAGGGGTAAAGCTTCTAGTTGGGCACCAGTTCAACTTTCCATGTTTGATGACCTAAGTAATAGTATCCTCAGCAATAGGGCATGTCTTACTTAGGGTTTTTATTGTTGCAACAAAACACCATGACCAAAGAGTAAGTTGGGGAGAAAAGTGTTTATTCACAACTTATACTTCCAGATTATAGTCTGTTTGTTATTGGAAGAAAAAGCCATGACAAGAACTCAAGCAGGGCAGGATCCTGGAGGCAGGGAGCTGATACAGAAGCCATGGAGAGCTAACTAGCCCTTTAGTTAGCTGCTTACTGTCTCGTTTCATATAGCTTTCTTAGCCGGCTTTCTTATAGAACAAATCCAGAACTATGGGCCCAGAGATGGCACCACCCACCATAGGCTGGGCTCTCCTCACTGGTCACAAGTTGAGAAAATGCCTTACAGCTGAATCTCATGGAGATGTTTTCTCAATGGAGGCTCCTTCCTCTCTGATAACTAGCTTGTGTCAGGTTGACACATAAAACCAGCCAGTATAGTGCCCTATTCTCAGGTTGTGGAGAGAAGATTGCCTTGGCAATAGTCTGTGATGTTTGAGTAGGGAAATATCTGTGGGACCCCTTTGGCCAACAAATCAACAAGGTATAGCCCATTCCTGTCACTGGAGGTTTGGCTTTTTGCTGTAAGAAACATTGTCTCCCTCATTTCGTGGTGATGCCATTTAGATTCCTTTTATATATGTATATATTTTAGAAAGCTTCTATAGTAGTAGGCTACGGTATGGCTTTTCAAAAGCCCTTTAGTTAGCTGTTCTTGATCATACTTCCTCCTTTAATCTCCTATTCCATCCTCCTGTTCTAGCTTCCTCTTTATCTCTTTCTAACATCTTCCTTAGACGATGCTCTCTCTTCACTCTGGTTTCTTATGAGCTACCTGACCTTTCTCTGTGGTTATTCAGATTGAAACAGAGCTGACCTCAGAGTTTATTTCAGAGGAAAGGAAACTACAGTACTGATGGTTAAGTGACCTGTCCAAGGTTATATAGCAGGAATCCTCTTCTCAGATTATCTGCCTCCCTTAGGGCTGAGGCTTAGTTTCCTGCCTTCACTGTTCTGACTTACTTGCTAACCCACACAAAGCAGTGGCTAGTCTCTGTGTGCATACTTTACATAGAAAATAATTTTTAAATTTGGAAGTATGGGAAGAAACCCATTTGAGAGAATTTATGCGTTTATTATTTGGTTTGCATCTGAAGTCTTCCCACCAAACTGTGGAGGCACAGTGTTTTCCTTCCCTGGACACGGAGCATGGGGATGTTTATGGAAGAATAGCTTATTTAAGGCTTTTATTTTTGGATTTAGGTCATAGGGTTAAGGCAAAAGCCATCCTAAGGCCTCCCAAATCTAGAAAATTAACAGTTTAATTTCTGGTCAAGCTCGTTCAACTAAAGATAATTGGCAAATGTACCTAAGCTTACTTTACATGCAGGAAGTTCAGAGTCAGACACAAGTAAGCCTATTGGTCCTGGGGAGAGTTATTTTGGAAACAGCAGGTAGGAAAGAAGCTTAGCATTTCAGAAATAAGACCTTAATTTCTAGCAGAGGCTGTGGCACTGCTAGGCTGGCACTGCCTACATCGGGAAAGAATTGGTTTCTTAGAAGGAAAAAAAATGGCAGACATATGCTTTTCCAGGAAATTATTTCTGGAACATATTGATTCATATCTAACCTTAAGAATTTTATGTAGGCATTTCACCATTATAATTTTGAAATATGGAAAGTCCTTGCAACATTCTTAGACTGCCTTCTGTCTGTCTGCCTTGTTAAAGATCCTTTTAGTTAAATGGACCATCCTCCTTAAATGATGTCATTAGCTCAGATTGAAAAGACATTGCCTGCAGGGAAATCATTTAATTGAACCAAAGTGCCTTATTTCTGTAGATCTTAGGGCGGTTTGCTCACTTTTATCTTCAGATTGGGTAATTTATACTAGATATTTCTTCAACTCTACAAATGATAAAATGTTAAGAAAAGTAATCTCTTTTAAAAGTATTTTGATGTTTTGTAATTTGCCACTTTTGAGTTAGATTCACTGGTTCTTAAACTGTTGAGTCAAGTCTTATTTTCCAGTTAGATGCCTTCGTTTGTTGGACTAAGTTGATAATGGGTTGAACTTGGGTTCACAAAATAAATGTTTGTGACTTATTATAGAAATAAGATGGTTACTTTGCTCTTTCCATATTTTCCTATTTCCTTTTCTCTTCTAAGTCATGTATGTGTGTATTTTGAAGTTTGTTGTAGCCAGTAATAACTCTACAGTCATAGGATTGCTAACACGTTGGAAAGTTTCTTCACACTCCTTTGCTGTCTGTTTCCTGTCATTCACAATCATTAATCTGTTTTCTGATATTGTAGTTCTGCTTTTTCTAGAAGATTATGTAAATGGATGTAGTATGTAGCCAGGGAGATCTGGGTGATTACACTTAGCACAACACTTTTACAATTTATATAAGTTGTTCAGTGTACCAAGAGTTTCTTCTTTTTAATTGTTTAGATGTATTCCAGCATGTGGAAGTACCACAACTTGGTATTTAATTTGCCAATAACGAATATACTTATATATATATGCATATGTATACATATATGTTCTTTACAACTATAACCAATATTAATAAAGCTACTGTAAATATTTTCATTCAGTTTTGTGCATGTGTATTTGTGTTGCATTGCTGGGAATTGAACTTAAGGCTTCATATATTCTACGTAAGCTTTCTACCACTGAGCTACATCCCCACCCTCGCAGACACATTGTTGAGTCTCATCTTTTTATTTTTCCTGTGAATAGGTTCTGTACAAAAAACTAATAAGCTGTTTTCCACAGTGGCTGTATCATTTGAAATTTGCACCAGCTGCTTTGCATGCCCACCAGCACTTGGCGTTGTCCATCTCTACTTTTTATTCCTATTAGCAGGTGTGTTAACTCTAAGGCTACCACCCATTTAGTCTTTGAAACTTAAGATTTAAAAAAAAAAGAACAACCGAACTATAGCATTTACCTTACTGTTGGTTGAGGCTGTTTGGTATACACTAGTTTGTTTTGGTTTATGGCTCTAAGCTGATTATAATCATACAACATAAAAAGATTGTATTGAATCAAGTGCATTCTACTCAGTTTTATTATTATAATAATGAGACCATTATAAAATAATTGGTGATGTTCCTAAACACCCTAAATGATCATGCTGGTTGAAGCAGTACATGACTTTTTACACTTAAAGAAATACCTTCATTGCATTCTTTGGCAATTGTGCGTATGTTGATATTTCAAAAGAACAAAAATAACTTTTTAAAGTCTCAGTGTGATATGTACTAATTGCATTTCTTTAAGGAATAAATTAGACTATAACAATCTTGATGATTGTCTAGTTTGAGGTTTCCCACTGTCTTAGCACAGTAGAAGGTGTTGACAGATTTGAGACTTTATAGATTATGGCTAGTCAGTAATAATTTTCAAGTCCTACTGATATTTGGTTTCTGTTTTTCTGCTTAGAGTAGCACTGCTTTGAAATCGGAAAAGTTTATTTAACATAAAAATTGAGGCTGAGCTATATTGTCCAGAGATTGTTTTAAAATCTTTAGAGTCCTTAGTTAACTGTTTTATTTTGGATATGTCTTTTTAAAACCTCAAATATGGGAATACATTATTTAAAAGCAGTTATGAAATGTAAAAATGCTTTCTTAAAACAACCACTAAAGGTAGAAAATTATACCAAGTGGAACATGTATTAAAGTACATCAAAACTTGATTATAACCAAAATTCTTTTCATGCATTTCCTTCTGAATGCTAGTCTTCTCTTAAATAACCATGTATAGTTTCCAGGTGCAAACCATAATATTTAGATGTAAGGTTTCTAAGCTCTCCCTGTAATAAGGTCTAGTGATTCCAGGAGATATGGGTCTTCTATCATTTCTATCATCTGTTTGATTTAAACCTCATCAAAATCAGTTGCAACAACATCCAATTTTCTACAGGTCTCCAGTTTACTGCTAGGTCAGCAAACTTTTATGGAGAAGAAGCTGAAGGGGTAGAAGGATCTAGTACAGGTAACAGGCAACTTTTTGTGTCCAGGTGAGAAGGTTCCTTGCTTCTAGACCTAAGTAATTAGGTGGGTAAGAATCCTCCAATAATTCAGCCAATAAAGGTGTTTAATGATAGAATGAACAGTTAGAGGTGATGATTAATTAGCCTGGGCACTTTGGGCTGGCCAGTGTGCATGCAGCAGTGCATACTGGCCATCAGCTGGTAGGCATGCAGTCTTGTAAAGGGCTTTCTGCACTGACACTGGTCATATATCATTGCAGCTGTGCCCTTTGATTACTGGGAGGGCTTGCAGAGTGATTAATAGCCAGGATCAATGTTTCTGCCCAGCACATGACATTTGGTCACAGAGCAACCATATACTTATTCCCCTTTGGCACAACGCTTAGGAGGAATGAAGGATGAGACCTGCCAATTTATAGCTGAAGAGCTTCCAGTTTATAAAATGAGTCAACTTTGACTGTACAAAATTATTCCCCATTGAAATAATTAGTGCAGCATTAAACACAATTAGAACTAAACCTACAGGAGCACGCTCACTGAGTTCAAGCCAGCTGACAGATGGTTAAGGTCTGATATTTGGCTGCCTGTGATGACCAAGAGTTATTATTTTGCTGAGAAAATAAAAAAGCTAGAAAGTACATAGTGGCTACTTAAAGTAATGTAATACAAAATACATGCTTAAAATACATTAGAATGTCCGGTGTGACAACTCGTATCTTTAACAAAGAGATATTAATATGTTATGCTCATTAATATACTATGCATCCATTAAAACAGATACTATTAAAAAATGAGGACTACTTTAATATGGCAAGGTCTTGATCTAGTGACAAATATTAGGCCCCAACTTAGTTATTGCAACACTAATAAAACTTTCTAAAATAATAGAGCTGTGGATAGCAGATATGAAGACCTTAACTACATAATAAAAATGCTTAGGTTAAAATATTTTAGAGCTAAAACCTTCACATCTTTAATATGTAAATTATTTGCCTACATTATTTATATCAGCATGTATCATTATAATGGAAAAAAGACAGTTTTTAACTTTTTAAATTAAAAGCCTGTATATTCTAATAGTGTAATATATATTCTAATATTGTAGTATATGATATACAATGTATTACACATAAACAATCTATAATATATAATTATTATATATTATATAAATATTAAACAGTATATATGTCATATTATGTAATTATATATAAATTTATAGTTATTGTGCTTTTTGGAATTAATCATTGGTACCAGTGTCTGACTAACTTGGCTCATGTTGAGTATGAAGTGCTAGCTGTCTTCCTGTGGAACCCAGTTAACAGGGTGTTTACTGTTTCCACTGGTGCTGGAGAGGCCTTGCAGTGCTGAGTCATTTACATTCTTATCCTAATTACTCTAAAGAGGCTGTTTAGAAAAACTGCCAAGGTTTGTTGAGTGTACTGTAGCCCTTCAAAATTGTTTCTAATACATGTGCCTATAAGTGTGTGTGTGTGTGCGATATATGTGTGTATCACGTTAAGCATGTTCTTTAAGAGGTGTAAGAATTTAGGATTTAGAAGGAACTATATGAATAGAATTTTACTTTCAAATTTATACATAAATAAAATTAGATCTAAGCTGGGCTGGGGTGGCACACACATCTTTACCCCAGCACTCAGGAGGCAGAGGCAGGTGGATCGCTGTGAGTTCAAGGCCAACCTGGCTTACAGAGCTCATTTAAGGATAGCCAGGGCTACAGAGAGAGACCCTGTCTCAAAAAACATCAAAGACAAAAATCAAAAAACAAATTAATGGCTTCACCTTCTAGTCACTTGTCACAAGGGGCTGATTGAGGGTTGACCCTGACATATCAGGAAAATAAACCTCTTGCATTTGCATTGGAAAAAAAATCTACATTTCTGTTGTAGTTTACAATAAGTCAGCTTTTCCTGCAATTTTTCTGCTGAACTGTTAAAAAGAGGTCCAGATGTCTGGCCGGTTAGCTCAGTTGTTTAGAGAGTGGTGCTAATAAAAAGAGATCCAGACTAATGTGCTGTTTAGTATTTATCTGCAGTTAGCAGTAGGTCACTTTACCTCTTGGTAGTTTGGGGTTAATCACTTATTTTTGACATGTTTCCATTTTTTAATCTGTAATGTAAGAAAGCACGCTAATATTACCTGGATTTATATATTGCTTCTGTTCTCGCTAATTTTGTGTCAAGTCCTTTTCTTTTCCTAGTGACGAGTCAAGGTGAGGATGGTGCTTTGTTTAGGAGTCCAGCTTCTAATCGTCTGCTGATGTCCTGGTTCTAGTGTCTGTGGCAAGATCACTTTCACTCTTACATTTTAATATTGCTTGTTGACCAAGAGCATAAATGGTTAGTTGGTGAGTTTCAAGAGGTGAAAAGTCATTTGGGGCTGTGAGTTAGAGCACACTTCTGAGGTTTGCCTGAGGAAGGAACTTGGTTTCATCCTTACCCGTGCTGATGAGATAGCTGGACATTGTGTACATGAAAGCCAAAGCTGAGCTCAATCAATGGCTCCCAGGCTGCGCATCCTTCCTCTTACTTCATTTCCTGTCCCAAGTGAATACATAAATGTTCAAGTGATTAAAATTTAATTAGTGATGAGGAAGGGATGCCGTGTATTGAGTTAATCGCTTATTAGATAATTGCCCTCAAAAATAGAATATTTGACAAAGAGCTTTTCCTTAAACAAACAAAAAAATAAAACAAAACAAAAAAAAGTCCTAGAGACTGTATAGTTGGGCAAGTCAAAGACCTCTGCACAGAGACTAAAGATACTTTAGAACAGTCACTTCGTGGAGGAAATGTCTGTAGCTATAGATTGAGGTTACTCAAATGCCAGCAGCCACAGCCGTACTGAAGTAAGGGCACATTGTTGTACATTGAAGAACCTTTTGGCCTGATGCTGAGTGCCCCTCCCAGCCCCTCCAGCTCTCCACATCTTGACTTGACTTGTTCCTCTTAGTCCTCAGTTCAGCCCCCTGACATCACAGACTACCCACCCACTCTATAGTAGTTCTCTGTTGTCATTCTTCAGCGTTTGCCTATTACCTTGTCCATTATTGCGAAGTATTTTGTATTGTTTTTAAATTTCATTTTTTCTCTTTAGAATGTGGCGTCTGTTAATTTTCTTTGTCATAGTCAACACTATATCCCTTGTTCTAGAATGTTGGACCTTTAATAACTTGTTTGAATGGAGGATTTAAGTATTCTATATTTAATCTTTATTTTGGTTAAAGAGGTGTCCCCTACCCCGACTTGTTTACCACCATGATTGCCAGTTTGTATACTGTATGACCAGTATGACCCTTAGAGCTAAGTGAGAGAGGACCCTGTATTGGTCAGGTTTACAGAGCTTTGTTGTGTTCTGTAAACTCCAGTTGTGCTCTTCCTCACATAATCTAGTCTGTGGAGCTGAGGTACAGTGGCCAACTTATGTATGTGGTTCAGCTTTCCTCGCTGGCCCTCGCTGTACCTAACTTTACCTTACTGGATCTTCCTGTGCCTGACCTGACCTCACTGGACCATACCTTATCTGCCAGACTGTGTTCTCAGATCTGAGGGTTCTAAGATGACTGGAAGGTTTTTTTCTACAGCTGTATGGACCTTTTGTTCTCAGGGGGAAGATCCATGTAATTGACCTGTGTATTCATAAGTAGAGGCTGTAGGTTGTATATAGGTGGTCGTCTGAGGATATGGACAAGGCTCCTTGGGGGCCTGGGTTAGAGCCAGAGATAGAGAGAAGAGAGATGTGGATATCTTAGGTATCTAAGATCTTAAAGTTGAGTTTAATATTCAGTATTGTTATAATGGTGTGTATTTGCCAAATCTGCAGGATAAGCCATATTTCAGGTAACAATCTTGTTATCTTGATGACTAACTTCATAATGTTTAGATATTTGTTATATGGGATCTTCATTTGTTTCAGGGACACAGATGCCAGGGGGAGCTCTGAGTCAATATTGTGTTTAAAATGTAGCCTTCTTAAAACTCAAAGGGCCCAGGCCTTGTTTTCAAACCTGACCTTACTGAAAGGGTTTATCAGATTGTTACTGAAAGTGACTGTCAGCACACCTCAGGTGCAAAAGAATGCTAATTCAGCTCTGTCCCAACATCTTAGTATGAAAATTTTCAAACATACTGCAAAGAAATAGGAGAGTTTTACTGTTAATATTTACATATGCAGCATTCAGATTTGCTTGTTTTGGGTGGTAAATTTGGGTTTTTTGTTTGTTTGTTTTTGTTATTTGAGACAGGGTTATCTGTGTAACCCTGGCTGTCCTGGAACTCACTCTGTAGACTAGGCTGGTCCCTATCCGCCCACCTCTGCCTCCAGAGTGCTGGGATTAAAGGTGAGCCTCCACTGCCCCCAGCCAGCACTGACTTTCCTGTCCTTGCTTTGTCATGGACCAGACTCCACTCATTAATTCAACTTATTTATTTATGCTTATCAAAGTAAACTTCGGGTGTGAGAAATCACTTTTAATAAGAAAGAAGAAACCTCTGCCCAAATGCCCAATGTTTTAAAGACACATTTCCCTGTAATTATTGTGTTCAGTGTTCAGCAGTGAGCTCATACACTCACCTGTGCTAATCTTATTCAGGGGATGCCTGTGATGATAATTATTTACTGGGACTTAACGTAGTCCACGATGGTTGGTATCCAGTTTTGCTCAGGTAAATAGGATGCTGTGATTATAATGAAGAATATAAACGACTTCTTTCTTTCAGAGGCAGACTGTGGATTGGAACCACAGTCCCACATGGAGAATTAGAATGCTGGGTGATAAGCCTGCTTCTAAATGCTCCCTCTACCTCTTTCCATTGGCATGCACTCCTGAGAATTTTGTACGTTTTCTGCTATTCTGCTGGTGAATATTCCCTGCTCACCCCAACTCCTCTCCCACTCACCTTTCTGGCCCATCCTCCTAGCCTGGAACATTTGATAATTCTTCCTTAGATTCAGAAACTTAGACTCTTGGGAGTTTCCTATCTCTCTTCTTTTCACCCTTGGCTGTGTCCCAGTCTGCAGGGGAAGAAAACCCTTTTCTTACTACTTTAATAGATGAAAATCAACAGGAGAAACCTATGAGATCTTGTGGTAGTCCTTTACAGCCAGGAGTAACTTCAAAGGATGGTGGTCAAGGCCTCAAAGTATAGAAGGCTCTGATGCCTCTTGTTTATGTATTTACTTCTAGACTGTGTTCCTGGGGTGGCTTTGGGGCTGGAATCCTGGCAGCTGACTCTAGTCAGATAAGAATATTCAGAAAAAATGTCTTTCTGTCTTTGCTGTTGGATTTTGTTTGTTTGTTTGCTTGTTTGTTTAAGCAATCAACATGGCATCACTGTGGAGCTGGGAAGAGATGCTAACAATTGGTTGGAGATCTAGTTCCACCAGCAGTGAAGGAGTGTTCCCCTTTCTCCACATCCTCACCAGCATCTGCTCTCACCTGAGTTTTTGATCTTAGCCATTCTGACTGGTGTGAGGTGGAATCTCAGGGTTTTAATTTGCATTTCCCTGATGACTAATGATGTCGAACATTTCTTTAGGTGCTTCTCAGTCAATCAATATTCTTCAGTTGAAAATTTTTTGTCTAGTCCTGTCTCCCATTTTCTAATAGGGTTATTTGATTCTCTTGGGTCTAACTTCATGAGTTCTTTGTATATAGTGGATATTAGCCCTCTATCGGATGTAGGATTGGTAAAGATTCTTTCCCAATCTGTTGGTTGCCATTTTTGTCCTATTGACAATGTCCTTTGCCTTACAGAAGTTTTGCGATTTCATGAGGTCCCATTTGTCAATTCTTATCTTACAGCATAAGCCATTGGGGTTCTGTTCAGGAAACTTTCCCCTGTGCCTATGTGTTCTAAGCTCTTTTCCACTTTCTTTTCTAATAGCTTTAGTGTACCTGCTTTTATGTGGAGGTCTTTGATCCACTTGGACTTGAACTTTGTACAAGGAGATAAGAATGGATCAATTTGCATTCTTATCTGACCTCCAGTTGAATCAGCACTATTTGTTGAAAATGCTGTCTTTTTTCCACTGGATGGTTTTTGCTCCTTTGTCAAAGATCAAGTAACCATAGGTGTGTGGGTTCATTTCTGGGCCTTTGATTCTATTCCATTGATCTACCTGCCTGTCTCTGTAGCATGTAGTTTTTTTTTTTTTTTTTTTTTTTATCACAGTTGATCTGTAATACAGCTTGAGGTTGGGGATCATGATTCCCCCAAAAGTTTTTTTATTGGTGAGAATAGTTTTTGTTATCCTGAATTTTTGATATTCCAGATGAATTTGCAAATTGCCCTTTCCAATTCTATGAAGAATTGAGTTGAAATTTTAATTGTGATTACATTGAACCTGTAGATTGCTTTTGGCACGATGGCCATTTTTATGTATTTACATTTAATGTTAACCCCCTTCCTATCTGGATCCACTCCCTCTCTGTTCTTATTAGAAAACAATCTTCTAAGGATAATAATAAAATAAAATACAGTAAGATAAAACAAAAATAATACATCCGAGTAGTTAAGACAAGCAAACAGAAGGAAAAGAGCCCAAGAAGGCACAAGAATCAGAGACTACTCATTTGCACACTCAGGAATTCCATACGAACACTACACTGAAAAGATACACATGCATACATGTATACATATATGTTCATGCAGACCAGTAGGCCCTGTGCAAGCTGCTTTGGTCACTGTGAGTTCATATGATTTTTGATCATATTGACTTGAGGGCCTCATTTTTTTGGTGTTCTTTATCCCCTCTGCTCTTATACTCTTTATGCTTCCTCTTTCATGGGGTTCCCTAAGTCCTGTCCCCTATTTCCTTTTCTTTAATTTTTTTAATTGAAGATAATTTTCATGCAATATTTTTTTGTCATGCTTCTTTTCATCTCCTCCCAGATCCCCTCATCCATCTAATTTCATGCCTCTCTCCCAACAGGGAAATAAACAAACCAGAACAAACTGAAACAAACAACAGAAAAGAAAAGCATGAGAAACTCATACATATGTGCACACACACAAATACATATACCACACAAAAATACAAAATCGTGACATTAAAATATATAAGCAAAAAACCTGTGAGGTTAAAAAAAACAGATAAATCACTATGAGACAAAAATTTAAATAAATAAATAAATAAATAAATAAATAAATAAATAAATAAATCTCCAAAGTATCATTGAGTTCATTTTTAGTTGACCATTTCCTGCTGGGATGGGGTGTGCCCTTAAGAATGGTTTTTGTATCCAGTGAGAATCCATTGGAGAAAACTAAGTTTTCGTTTGTGAGCAGTTGACAGTCAGAGATAGCTTCTTGGTTGGGGATGGATGTTTGTGTCAACATCCCCTCTCGGTGCTGGGGCCCCATGTGACTTGGATCTGTGTGGGCCCTGTGCATGCTGTCACAGTCTCTGCGAGTTCCTATGTGCATCAATCCTGCTGTGTCTGGAAGGCACTGCTTCCTTTTATGATCTTCCTGCCTCCTCTTCTGCATATCTTCCTGAACTCTAGAGGAGGGTTTGCTAAAGACACCCCATTTAAAACTGAGTGTTTTAGGGTCTCTCACTCTCAGTGCATTGTCCACTTGTGGGTCTCTGTATTTCTTTTCATTTGCTGCAGGAGGAAACGTCTCTGATGGTGGCTGAGCAGGACCCTGATCTCTGAGTCTAGCAGAATGTAGTTAGGAGTTAATTTATCAGTGCATCCTCTTAGCCGAAAGACAGTATTCGGTTGTCCCTTAGGGCCATGGCCGATCTAGCCTGAGGTTTATGTTGTCACTTGAGCAGTGTCAGGCATGGTTTTCATCTTTTGGAGTGGGCCTTAAATCTAAGCAGATAGTGGTTGGTTATTTCCACAACTTTTGTGCCATGATTGCACCAGCATGTTATGTAGGCAGGCATTGTAGATTGAGGTGTTTGTAGCTGGGATGATGTTTACCTTTCTCTCTGGCAGTGTCAAGAGTGCCTTCTAGTACCATGAACATTAGTCAGTAGGAGTGAAAGCTCTAGGTCGTCACCAGCACAACTTCTCTGGGTTCAGTGAGATGTGTAGGTATTGTCTGCAGTAATAGGGCCTTACTGTCAGTTTGTGGAGAGCAACCAACAGCCTTGGCAATCACGTATTTGCGAGTTTTCATGGGACCCCTTTGGCCAATAGCTCAATATGTATAACTCATTTCTGATGCTAGGGATTTTACTTGGTGGCAAGAAAGGTCTTATTGGGGCTTTGTCTCCTGTTACTTGATGAGTCCATTTAGATTTCTGTCATGTATGTATATATTGTAAGAAGCTTCTACTGTAGATTATGACCCCCTCAACTGGCCTAGCTGTCCCTCCTTGCATTCCCTCTGGTACCCTTCTCTCCATTTCCTTCATTTAATCTTCCTGTTAGAGTCTCCCCAGTCAAACCCTCCTTAAATGAATAGAAAAGGACAACCTTAAAAAAATCTCTTTAGAGGTTTTATAAGATAGTATTTATTTATTATAATTCAAAGAGACTTATTTCTAAGTTGGTCCAATAAAGCAGGTTTGTGGATAATTGAGGCTAATCACTATCTTAATTACCAGGTGATTCTACAGTGTCAGGAAAATAATTCTTCAGCATGCACATAAATGATATGCCAGTGGGTTCTTATAGCATGTTTAAGCGTCAATGATGTCATCAGATTCTTGCAGCATGCCAGGACTGGGTGAGGTATTGGGACTTGCCATCCCTAGAGTTGGAGTCTAAAATGGAAAATAGACATTCATCACATAACATGGAAAAATAATATCAGTGTTATTTACAAGTCTGACTAAGCAGAAACCATGAAGGGAACACGCATGGTGCTAAGAGGAGTGGCCTAGTGGTCAGGGACACTCCCCTGAGGAGGTGAGCTGGAGTGGGTGAGCAGAGAGTGAGAATGATCAGAGTCCATGGTGCTGCAAAGAGGTTGTTTTACAGAGTTGGGGAGCAGATGTCAGCCGTTGTGGTCTGGAGCAGAGGTGGAGGAGCTGGCAAAGGCACAAGGGATAGTTCTTAAGCAACTGAACTGAAGACCTTTGAGAATGTTTTAGCAGAGGGAGGTTGAATAAGTCACCCTAAGTTGACTTCTACCTTTCAGCTTCATTTCACCTGCTCTGTTCAGGAGTTATCCAAGGTTGAGTATTTAAAGGAAATATAAATGCCAGCTTGCCAAAGCCTCCAGATAATACTTGTCTTCCTTGCAAGAGTTTCCTGTCAGCATGTTTCCTTCAGAACTGAACTATATTGCCAGGTTGGTCTGTTGTCTCTCTGGTAGTAGGTAAGTGCGCAGATATCCTTCCACCAGTGCCACATTGCCATCTCCTTCTGGCAGAAAGTTTGACTGCCATAAAATGGGAAGTCTTACAAAGTAACCAAATATAAATACTCACTTTTCAACTAAGGAAAATCCCCATAAGTGTTATATTTAATAGTGAGTTTTACATGCACGATGCCTTTGTTCAAAGGCTAAATATGCACTGCTTTATACAGCCTGAAAGAATTACTTTTGCATTGATTGTACGCTGCTGAGGGATAGGCTTCTGTCTTGGTCTTCTGTTATTGTGAGTCCACGGGCAAGGATTTAGTGAGCCTTGGATAAACTGTCTTTTGTGGTCCTAATGACAAATGGGCAGTAGCTCTAATTATCTTGTAAAATAAGCAATGGAAAATAAAACCAACATGACAGTGGGAATTTTAGTGTTATAGTGGTCTCTGTGAGCACATTCTTGTACTGCAGCCTCAGACAGCAGGACCTTTGCTGTGTCATTGCCGCTACTTTATACAGTTGTGTTAGGCTAGGTCAAGCTAGGAGAAGAACCGAGGCCATGCTGTTTCCGATACATTTTAACCACATGCTCATTCGGAAGTTAGGAGAGTTGTTATATTTACTTTGATTTTTACTGATGGTAAAATTACTACAGAAAGGCTTCCTATTTATGGTTGGCTGTTTTTGTCAAGCCTGTAAGCAAAAGGTAGTTTCCACAGTTTTAAATGATTAAAAAAAGGATGATGTTCCCAGCATGTGAGCATAATTTGTCACTGGTCAGGAGTAGGTTTTATTGGGACACAGCCACGTACACGCATTTGTGTATGGTCTGTGCTGCTTTCAAGGGAAAGGTAGATGTGAACAGTGTGACACAGTCTGTCTGGACAGTGGAAAGCAAGGCTGTTTACTCCGCACCCTGTCTAGAGAGCTCCTCTGCAAGAATAGGACCTATTCACACGTGCACAATCTGGGGAGGGGTTTTAGGAGAGGAGCAGTACAAGCATGGGTTGAATTGAGCAGAATAAACATGCTAAGAACACAGAGCATTTGCTTCATAGGATTCTGTTAGTGCCAATCCAGGCAGGCTGTTTTATAGGAACCAGCACAGAGAGGGTAAATAAGTTGTCTAAAGTTTGGACTGAAAGCATACTGGTTAAGTTGGTCTTCCAGTTTGCCCGCTTGACTTTCTCCAAAGTTGCACTATGTAAATGTTTTCCATTGGATGTGTTTTATTCTCTAATAAGAGTCAAGGATACAGGTGCAAGTCCCAATTTGAAAATCTGAAGCTGAAAATAACATGCCACTCACCAGTGGAAAATTTCCACACCATGACTCTTGCACAAAATTATTAAAATACTATGTAAAATTACTATCTGACTGTACATATCAAGTGTGTTTGAAACACAAATGAATTTCATGTTTAAACCTGGATTCTGTCCCACAAATAATCTCATTTTGTTTATGTACCTATTTCCATATCAGAACTCAATTTAATTCTGTTCCTATGCATTTTAGATAAGGCTATTCAGTGTATTTTCTTCTTTAGGGGGGGACCCTAACTACTTCTCTGGGGAATTGATATTACTGTACTTATAAGAGTTTAATTTGAAATGGAATTATTTTAGTGACAATTTTAGCTTATTAGATATTGTAAAAGCACAAATACCTTTTTTAATGATAAAGATTTTGTAAACTGTATTTGAGTGCTTTATCTGCATATATGCATGTGTTATGCTCACCACGTGCATGCAGTGCTCCAGGCAGTAGGAGGGCATCAGTTCCGGAACTGGAGTTACAGAGAGTTGTGAGCTGCTGAGTGGGTGCTAAGAACTGAACCCAGAGCCTCTGTGAGAGCAGCCAGTGCTCTCAATCACTGTTTCATCTCTCCAGTCCTGTTTTTAAATTTGGAAACAGTGTCTCGAGTGTAGCCCTGGCCGGCCTGGAGCTCACTCCATGTGCAGACCGGGCTGGCCTTTAACCCACCGGCAGTCATCTTCCTCTACAGTGTGTATCACCATGTCTATCGAGTATTTGGTATTTTAAAGGCAGGCCTCAACTGTGTTTTCTGAAATTTTTTTCTGAAAAATAATTGTTTATTTTTAGCTTATGACCTATTCAATAATTTTTGCTTGTACTTGTTTTTAACATTTACCATATCATAAGCCAATATCCTCCTAATTCATAGGAAGCTGACTTAGACTCTTGCCTGGTCCAGTGGTGCTTTCCCTCCCTGACCCACTATCCTCCCCCTACAGTCTCACCCTTGCTGTGTGTGTGCTTTTCCACACTCACCTTGTTTCTGCAGTGAACCAAGCTCTCTTCTACTTTTACCTGTACTGTTGTTTGTGCCAAAAAAGTTCCTGTGTTGCTGTGTTGGTTTGAGTCTCTGTCCGCAGACCTCCTTCCTGAGTTGAGGCTCCTTTTCTGCCCCACATGGCTCCACATCTCTGTTACTTTTTGTTTAATATTTACTCACAAACTTGTAAGTTTGTGAGAATTTTGTTACCTTTTCTTCCTACCTTTCTGACTATATTATTGTAAGCTCCACAAGAGAAGGGGCCGTGAGGCTTGTTTACTTTTGTGATCTTCATGCATGGCGTAGTGCTCACCATGTAACAGGCCTTCAGTAAATCAGTGTAATGAATGAATAAAGCAATCTACACTCAGTGCTATTGTTTAGTGTGAGACCTCATCACTGTGAAATACTGTAGCTGCCGCCTAAACTAAAAGCCCTCTCAAATTCCTTTTATGTTCCTAATTCTATCCTGCCAGATTGATTTTATGAAATAGTACATCGATAGAATCATTTGCTTCCTCAAGATGCTCCAGGAGTGGCAGATTGCCCACTGAATCAAATCCAACCTCCTCAGCTTGTTTTTAAAGCTCTTCCAATCATAATCTTTTACTTCTCTCCCACATAACTCTTTGCTTTTATAGGCTAGCCTCTTTCATAAGCCATCAATATTTATTCTAAATGCCCACTCTCTTCCAACATACATAAGAAGGCCTGCAGCTTTTCTGCCTCCTTCAGTAAATCCAGCCCTTTACTGCTCCGTTTCCCACGCAGCTACCGCTTGATAGACGTTAGAACTTAGATGTTGACCGTGATCTTGAACAGATTCTTCAGAGTGTGTCCTGTTTTTACAGTAGTATAGAACAGCCAGTGTGAAAGTCTTGCCTCTGAATGCCAAGAAGAAGCAGACTTCAATCGAAACACTGTTTTATAGAATTGTATGACATGCTCTGCCGTAGCATTATCTAGTTGGGCTTATAGAAAAAGGGAAAACTTTCTGTCTTGGATATTAAGTGGAACACTTGATAGCAGTGAAAAAAGTCACATTTTATCCTTATTAAATCACATTGAGAACTGTAAGGCCTCAGATTTTTGACATGGGATGCAGAACTACTTATAAAATTAAAAGCCCTCATTCTATTAATTCAGAATTTGTGGCAATACTATAAGGTCAAAGGCTGTGTTCTCTCTTGGGAAAAATGATTATAGAAACGTCTAATCTGAACCATGTTTATAATTCATAAAGACATTTAATAATCAGTTAATGTTAATGCTTAATATTTTAGAAATAGAATATCTTCTAGACATTTTTTTCCTGAGTTCTCGCTCGAGATGGACTTTAAGCCTGAGTAGGCAAACATTCTACCATCAGCTTCACCCACAGTTCTTGGAGTCAATTATACTGAATTCATGTTTTTATTCATAATCTAACAAAGAAAGTTCACTACCTGTATTATGTAGAATATTTTAAAACAGTTGAATATTAGCATCTGTTCAAATTTATGGCTCACTACTTCATTTTAATTAACAAGTGGCTTTAACTCTTGAGTCCTTTGAAACTGTAGACAAGTTTAGAATGCCATGGTTACCACAGCAGACATTACACAGTCTCAAAAGAAATGACTTTTTAAACTACTTTTGATGTTGACAGTGAACACCACTTGAAATTCATTGATTTACTTTAATTTTTGCTATATCAAATATTTGAGGGAAATTAACTTTCTTTTAGATGTATCAGAATCATTGTTTAATGTAATGGAATTGCCTGAAGTCACCTGCTAGTGAGCGGCAAAACATGCACTGGAAAGCCAGACCTGACTCTGAGACCGTCTCTGACCACTGTGCTTCCCTCTTTACAGGCACAGTGTAGAGTAAGGAATGAGCACAGTGATAAAAGCTGTCCAGAGATGAGTATCAAGTTCTTTGTTGTTCTTGATATACTTGAAAATGCAATTCTGGCTGGTAGAATTCTGGAGCAGGGAACTTGAAGTACCTAGAAGTCTGCCAAATATTGATCCAAGCTTTGCTTAAATCATCCCAATTAATCTCCAAAGCAACCACATAAAGAAGGTACTCAAACTGAGGCTCCAATGAGGTTAACTCTCTTACTTCCCCTAGGGAGCCTGGGCTAACCTCACCCCTCTTCTTTCAAATATTAAAGTCACTTCCCTGGGCTGTTTCCTCCTAGTTTTAAAAGGAATGGAGACCTTGCTTGCCTGTGATGATTTTCTCATAGAAAACATTTAGATTTGTCATTACAGGTCTCACAGTGCGGCTGTTCTGATTCCAGTCTTAGTGCTCAAACATTGGCTCAGGGTCATCATGAAGACTGTGTTCCCATTTCTCTATTAGACCTTAGCACTAGTGGATCACTGTGCGGAAGTATGCTTGTCTTAGAGATATATATTTCACGGTTTTATTAAATAGTTCATTTATAAATATTGATTTACAAAACAGTTTACATGACAACTTGGGCTGTTTTACAGGTTTTTTTTTCTTAATAATCCCTTTTATGCCTCGTGTTAACCTGTACTCTTCTCTGAAAGTATTTTGTTTGTCTCTATAGGACAGTTTGGATATTTGTGACGTTCTGTTAACCCACAGTATTTAGTATATTTAGGTTCCAGTGTGTATCAAATAGAATGACTGCTTCTTGCAATTGCTTTGAATACTTAAGTTATATGGTATTAAAAAGATTGTATTTATTTATTTGTGCCTGTGTGTGCATTTGTGCACCTGTTGGGAGATCAGAGGACAACTTGTAAAAGTTAGTTTTCCCTTTACTGTGTGGGAGCCGGGGATGGGACTCTTTCAGGCCAGATGGCAAACACCCTTTCTCACGAGTGACCTAGCTGGCCCTTGGTTCTATGCTTACCGTAATGACGTTATTTGATAAACACCACCATCCTGTGGGTCCTCAGCAGAGTACTGTCCTGTGAGTGAGCTTTGAGGTTTTTGTTATCTGCCTTTAAAACATAGCAAGGGTAATGAAGATTGATTTAAGAGCCTTGGGAATACTTGAGGAAATCATAGTCAATTTTTAAGGAAATATTAATACCTATTTATATTTAGCAAATTTTCTTTTCCTTTCTCTGTCATTACTTAGAATTTTCAGAGAGGAAATATCTTACAGCATCTTAGACAATTCATAACTTAGACTTTATTCTATTGTCTGGAAAGATTATATCAGCCACCTCATTTTTACTTTGCACTTGTTTAGGAGTGTATTTGAATTTCATACTCCTGGAGTGAAAGAACCATATGGTTGTTGTCTCCAGGAAATATAGACTTATGTTAAATCATTAGTTTGTTTTGAAACACATTACTTTCCTCCTCTGAATAGCAAACAGTAATTTAAACTTTTTGTGATCTCCTGAAAGCCTGGAGTGCCATATTGGTCCCCTCAGAGAGCTCTCTAGACTCTGCATTTGGAGGCCTTTGTCACTGGCTTAGGGGAGGACACTAGCCTGGGAAAATGTGTGTATAAAATGTGGGTGCGTAAAGACTGTGAGAAGAAGTGAGCAAAGCATAGATCTTAAAGGGTCTTATATATGTATGCTAAACAATGAGACATTATCCCTGTGGACAGTGCAGTTACCATAAGATCTTAGTTCACATGCATCACATTTGTGGCTAGGTAAGAGCAGCCTGAAGAAAGTTAGAGAAGATTGTGGGACGACCAGATAGATGGATAAGCTGTTTTGATGACCTGAGAAAAATGAAATGATGAAACCTTAAAGTGGTGGTGAAGAGGTAAGAGGAAGGGGTGCTCAGGAGATACTTTAGAGATAGAGTTGGCCAGATCTAGTGTCTGATTTGATGTTGCCAGTAAAGAAAGAGGTAGAGAGGAGTCTGGTGTTTTGAAATGACCACAGAGCCAGGCTACTGTTCACAGAGATGCCATAGGATAAAAGGAAGTAGTTGGATTTTACTCAGTTTAAGTGAAGAGGGAGGAGAGAAGAGAGTTAAATGTTAGAAAACAGTTACATGAAAATGTGGATTTGAGGTTTGGGAGAAGGATTCTTGGCTGAACTCTTCAGCATAGAGCAAGAATGGAAGGTATAATTGAGAAGTTACACGGGGGTGGGTAGTACCATTTGAGAAATGAAAACCCAGAGTCTGGGACCCTCAGAGGGATGCCATCACTGAGGACTGGGGGGAGGATATGAGTCCAGAAGACAATGCTTAAGACTTAATCAAGACCAGGAGGGAATTACTTCGTGATGCCAAAGGAGGAGAATATTAAAATCGCAGCGGGTGGTTAGTAGACACCAGCGCTTTAGAAACAGCAGAGAAAAATAAATACTAGAAATTGTTGAATGTGCCGTTTACAGTTGTGCTGATTTTATGTGGCAGTTTTATGAGTAATTTTATGCATGGGCGAGGTCAAATTTCAGTAGATCGGGGAATGAGTAAGAAGCAAACTAGTCTAAAGAAACATGGCAGCCACCCTCAGTCATTCTCAGCAGGAGTACAAGCGAACTGTTAGTGAACATGACAAACTCACTGGACGAGGCTCTAGGGAGTAATACTTGAGAAAAAAAAAATCCAAACTCTAAAAGTTTCTTATCGTCTTATTCCAAGTATATTCCTGGAATGGAAAAAAAAAAAATAGAAACGGAGGACAGAGAGTGGTTGCTAAGGTATAGAGAAAGGAGGGAGAGGCAGGAGAGATGTGGGTGGGATTGTAAAGGTGGGACAGGAAGCATCCTTGTACCTAACTCAGTGTTCTCACTGTGATGTACACATTAGCCTATGCAGGTGGCAGAATTATAAAGAACTCAGCACGCGCATGCTCACACTCACACACACACTCACACGATAGATGGAGAATAAAATGGGGGGAATCTGAGTGTGACAGGTGAATTGCATCAATGTCAGAATGTACCCTGGTTGTGCTTTATAAAAGGTTATCACTGGGAAAAGCCTGCAGGTGATCCTTTCCATCCCTTTCCTTCCTTCCTTTTTTCTTTTTTTTAATGTTTATGGGTGTTCTGTGTGGCATCTGAGTGTGTCTGACGCCCACGGAGACCACTGGATGGTGTCAGATTCCTCAGGACTGGAGTTAGACAGTTTACCTTGACCCTCTGGAGGAGCAGCCAGTGTTCCTAACTTCTGAACATCGCTCCAGTCACAAGCTTTCTATTTCAGTTAGGATTTTAGTGTGATTTTCTTTTTTTATTAGATATTTTATATATATTTACATTTCAAATGTTATCCCCTTTCTCAGTTCCCCCCTGTCCCATCTCCCTTCCCCTCCTTCTATGAGGATGCTCCCCCTCCCACCTTTCTTTTTTAAGAACTCATTGTCACGTGAAGTTGTACTATAACACCACCCGTCCATCCTATCCCAGGTCCCACAGCCCTGCCTGCCAACTTGGATTCTTTACTATTTCTTACAACTGAATGAGTCTATAATTATCTAAATAAAAATGTCATGGTCCAGCAAGGTTCTTGACACAGTCTAACTTTATAGTAAATGTTCGTTGAAGAATGACAGTCATGCCTTGTTGAATAGACTAAAAAGTTCCAGTTTATTTTTCAAAAAAAGTTCTGAGGAATTGAATTAGTAAGTTTAGACACCAACTGTGGAATTACTGTATTAAAGCAGCATTTGTTGACACTCCTCTTGAGATGTACTGGCTAAAAGCTGCTGAATAGTATAGCTGAGAAAGGCTGCAGTGTGCTGGGTCATATGCACGGATACTGCTAACTTCCTACAAATGGCCATGTATCCCCCCAGAAAGGTCATCAGTCTCAATTCAGATGACACAAGGAAGGGAAAGCAGGAAGATGGCATTTTGTTCCCTTCTGGAATATTCCACCAGTCTGTGACAGCTGTAGTAAGTTCAGGAGGCAGCACTGTGACTACTAGTGTGGACCAAACCACTTGAGGAGTTTAAGTGGGCCAACTGGCCAAGTATTCTGTTCAGTTTAACTAATCTGTAAGTTATCCAGAATGCTTTATTTGGAGATGTCAGATTTGACTTGATCGAGACCTCCAGGGTGAGTACACCCTGATGTCACTGCATCCAGCAGTGATATAGTGTAAGATTCTCGGCATTATTGAAAGGTTATTGATTAAATATTCTCAACTGTACACAGCTGTGTGCCCATGAAGTTTAACTATATAATGTTATATCTGCCACCAGTTATGATTACAAGCCATAAAAACACTGGGCTCCCAGAAAAACAAGCACATGTGGGTTAAGTTTCACTTGGAGTATCCCCTGCCAGCTGTTTAAAAGCTTGCCAAGTTCTTTGGAAAATACTGCAGCAACCTGGTTGGTTTTTTTTTTTTTTTTTTCACATTTTTCCTACTGTTTATTGACTTTCATTAAAGTTTTGTTTCCTTTTGAGGCATAGTTTTACTTTGTGACCCACCCTGGAAAGTACAATTTCATATAAAGTAAAACTAGGACTGCCAAGACAGCTCAGCAGGGAAAAGCACTGGCTGCTAGACCTAGCTCAGCTCCCAGGACCCATGCAGTGGGAGGAGAGGAACAGCTCCTGAAGCTTGTCCTCAGACCTCCACAAGTGCACCACAGCACATGCACCCATGCACACACACCCAGATAAATTAATGTAGAGAGATGGTTAATAAAAGAAAAACTAAGCTTTTGGTATAAAGAAGGGTCCTTTTATATCTTTATCTAACAGCCTTCATTTTTTGTTTTTTTTTTTAACATGCACCTACAGAATAATTACATTCCAGGCATAATTATACTCAGCCTTTTCTTTAATGATTTTGATCCTTTTCTATAAAATGCTGATTTGTTTTGCTCAATATATAGTTATCGTTTTCGAAATCTGATTTGTGATACTTTTGTCAATTTGTAATTTTCTGACCAACCGCTTATAAATTTCTATTTTATTGATGAAGACAGTAAATATTAGGTAGCAAACATGAAGATGGTTTTATAAATGTATTTAATTTTGGTACATATGTGCATGTTCTATGGTAATTTGTACCCTTTTCTACTCAGACACACAAGCGTGTCTATCCCTCTGTGCTTTATACAAATGTATACATATTCGGCTGACTGCCTAGGGAGTGGATCTGCCCATTGGTGTTACACATGCCTATGTGTTGTGTCAGTTACGTCATCCTCTTAGCATTAGATGTCAGGAAGGTATGTTTTGTTCTTAAATCTACCAGTTCATTTTCTTCCATCCAGTAGACCCAAGGCTGGATTTGGGCAAGAGCTCAGACCTGTTTTATCTGTGGCATCCAGCAGAGTTGTAGAAGCCAGGCACTGACTGGAGAGGACTGATATGCCTTTTGCTTTGAGTCTCTTGGGCCCAGAGTGACTGTTATTTAAAGCCCCTGTGACCACTAGCTGTACTAGAGCAAGCTTGTGTATTACCTCCTTCTGACACTTGTCTTAAAGGAACAATACTGCTTTAGCTTTTGTTGGACAAAATTGATACCATATAATATAAACAACAGAATAAAATGACTGCTATATTATAAACCATAAGCAGAGGTTTTTTTTTTTAAGGAATTCTGATTTTATTTTTGCTGAAGTATTATTGGCAAACCTTACCCAAACAGTTATTATACCTGCCTCAAGGAATGCAGAAAATGTATGCAATAAAATAAGACTTTAAATTATTAAAATCTCTTTGCATAAATCTGCACCATTTTAATAAATTTAGAGTGTGGGATGCTACTTAGAAGTCTTATCTTTGCCTTTCATTTTGTAAGGATCTAGATCTAGAAATAGTAAACCATCTTGGCACCAGGATGAAGGTTAGGGGCTGAAAGGAGGCGCTTTCTTATTTTTGAGCTGTTTGTTCTGAAAAGGGTAACTATACTGTTGTTAGTTTCATTGTGCACTTATTTTAAATATGTATATGACAAAGTACTCTACCTGGTTGCTACCTAGTTATAAACATTGACACAATGTTTTTATATTCAAGCAAGAACTAATTTTACTCTTTCTGATTTAACTGATTTCCAAATTGTAAGCATTTGTCTAGATTTCAGCTTTGTCAAGTAAAGAGTTTCTGATATATTCATTTATTTTTTCAAAAGTCTGAGAACATCACCATTTGTGATCGTGATGGTCTCAGTGGAAAAGAACCAGTGAGTTCTGAGTCTAGGGAGCATTGACACTGGTGCACCAAGTTCAAGGTGTGTGACTGGTGTGTTTGTGTGGGGGTTCTGTGTGCTGTGAGCAGATGACAGAGGAGTGCAGCATTGTCCTCTTCTGTCACCTTATTTCTTTAAGCCAAAGCTTAAGGTTTTCAGCTAGGCCAGTAGCCTACAAGCCGCACTGGGATCCTGGCACGCTTGAGACATCTCTCCTTGTTATGTAGGTGCTGAGAACTTGAACCTAGTGAGTACTCTAACTGTTGAGCCATCTCTCTATTCCCATATAAGGGCCTTTAGAAGAAGTTAGAAGTTGCTTTACTTGGAAAATTTTACTTAACTTCATTTTTTAAAAAAATTTTTACTGTTTAAAATTAATTTAATTGTCTCGAAAACATAAACTATTTATAAACATCACTATTGCTTTAAACATGCCTTTATCTTCCATATGATCTTTTAGATCTATGTGTGTATAATATATACATATTTTATACATCTGTGTTTGAGAGGAAATATTATCCATAGTCTAGGTTTTTAGGAGATCAAAGTAAGATAAGCTATTTCAGTGTACATAAATTTATAGCTTATATGATATATGTGGTTTTTTTTAAGTTCTATATAACTTGAACTTGGCAATATCATTTGATTTTTTTTTCTTTGTTTTTTGGGTTTTGTTGGATTTTTTTGTTTCGTTTGAGATGAGTACTTGCTCAGGCTAGCCCTGAACTCATTGTTCTGTCTTAGATTGAACAGTCAGTATTGCAGGCACATTCCAAGCTTAAAATATTAAAATTGTAACAGGAACTGCCGGCATTTCCAGATAGAATCAAATTGCGTTGTTGGCTTTTGTCTGTAAGTGGTTTTTAATGGTTCAAAGGAGTTTTAAGATTTATTCTTCTTAGCTGCTAGCAGATTTCACTGCCTAGCTAATTTTCTACATATTCTTGACACGGACATACCACCTATGATATTGGACTAGTAGTATTGCTGTCTTTTTGATCAACTTCCTTCAGCAAGGCTAATTAGAGCCGCTGTCTTGTAGGATTTAGTGATGTCTATAATTCTTTTTATAGCATATTCAACTGAGTTGCAAATTATTTTGCCTAATATCTAAAAAAGCTATTAGATTTTAGTATTGCACTCTTAAAATACTCAATATAACCATCTAGGGCACTTATGCATAACATCTGAGATATCAGCTCAAGTGATATATGCACACATACATATACTTGTACCCTATTCATTATTTAACATTACATAGGAAACTATTACTACTAAAAAAAGTTAAAGTTACCAGATTTCTAAATTACAGTGTTGGTGTTTAGTTATTTTGTAAGCCGGTTGTTGAACGAAAGCATGATTTGCTCAGAACTGGGAAATATTGCTTCAGACAGTGAGTTGAAAAGCACACTGAGAGTGGTCCCCTCTGCTTTCCCAGTCTCTGCTAGCTCCCTTCTGGTGATGGAATGCAACCCAGCGCCCTTGCTCACTAGGCCAGCCCTCTACCACGGAGCTGTGACCATTGCCCTGCATCTTCGTTTTAGTTAAAGGCCAGGCATCGTTTCCTGGCCCCTCCTCCTCCTTCATCCTTAGCTACAAGCTCTGCCCATGCTCCATCTTCCCTGCTTGAACAGAGTGCCACAGCCCCTCTATTTCCATATTTTGAAATAACTTTTAGTGTTCTTTTCTTTCTGAAGTAAATGATCCGTTGACTATTGTCTTGGTGTCTCTCCTAAGATTCTCTGTGCTTTTGGCTTTCAGTCTCACACTTCCTGGGGTGTCTGCAGTCTGTCAGGAGGAATACAGATGTAAGACTTTATTAATAGCTTGGTGGCTATCCCATCTAAATTGGATATGACAAGCCAGTTTATATAAAGGAGCTGTTTATGTTGTCTTTAAAAAAATTGATTTCATTCTATCTTGGGCTGGGAAATAATATTTTGCTAGGCTTAGACCATGCTTTTAATTTGACATGAATTTGCATTGGTTTGAAGTATCTCCAATTAAGGTTGTATAAAATATCTCAGTTGAAATAACTATTACAGAAATTTATGTTGGGACTTTAAATATAATTTATTATTTTCCTTAAGAGTGATCAGATTTATAGAGATTAGTAAATTTTTATTTTATGAATTTATATGTATTTCTGTTACCACAGAATGGTATATAATATTTGTAATCATTTTTCACCATGAAAATGTCTATTTTTCCATCAAAAGCTTTGCATTAACCATTAAAGTCCTTTTCTTTGTGAGTTTTTCTGCCATCACTGACTTCACAAGACTCTCCCAGTAGCTCTGTACCTGTGAGTGAATGTATGTCCTCAGCCACAGAACTCCTGATCACCACTGTGTACAGGTGATAAGAGTGCAGGCTTTACGAGTAAACCACTTATTCTAGAGCCAGACAGAAGACTTCTCACAGCGAAAGCTGGGACGCACTGGGCCCCAGAAAGTTAAGTATGGGAGTCAGGAGGCAGTGGTCAGCCTGTTTGTAAACTTCGAGACTGCGAACGTTAATTTCAGGTCTCCTCTCTGAACGGCTGCTGTTTGCTGAGCTTATCCTGTCAGCACTACCTGGTGTCAGTTGTCAGGTCATGTTTGCATGTGGACGTGTATTAATCTGCTTCAGCCAGCACAGGAAGAGGCTGGGATGAATAGATGGCTCAAGCAGATGAAGAGGGATTAACTGTGTGTTTTGAACAAACTCCTCAATCACAGAAGCAGTGATTTTACAAAGGATTAGCTGCTGCTTTTATAAATATTGATTACTGATTTGCTACTCAGAATGGAGATGACATAACTTGTGCAGTTGCCGTGGAGTGTGCTGTGTGAAGTGGACATCATTCATATTAATGGATTTGTCACAGGCATAATAGAAACAGACAGATTTATTACCGCAGCAGTTGCTGAAACTGTTATGGTTAAGATTGTGTCAGCGTATCTATTAAAACTTCAGGATTTTAGAAGTTTACGGCTTAGCTATGAAATTCATTTCCCAGATGGAATTTGGAATACCAGTTAAAGCCTGGCGCAAATTTTAATACATACTTTCACATGAGTTTGAAGACATTTAAGTTGAGACAGAGCAAAAAACATAGATCACTTTGTTATTTGTGTAAAATGAGTTGAATGATACACTTTATCCAGAATGCTTGGGACTAATAAATGTCTCCATTTTTTTTAATTTCCTTTTAGATTTTGCAATATTTGTATGTAAATAATAAGATATTTAGAGACTTGGACTTGATCATTTAAGTTTCATATTTCCCTTATACACATAATCTGAAGATAATTTTATACAGTTTTTTCTCCAAACATATTTTGAGGTCAAGTATGGAATTTTCGACATGTAGTATCTTAACACTCAAAATTCTTGGCATTTATAGCCTTTTAGATCTCAGATTTTTAGATTAGCAATATTCAGCCTATGTCAACAAACTTAAATTCATTTTATTTGGGAAAAACCTTGAAAAAAGCACTAAACAGTATCACAGACATTTCGTTCTGGTATGGAAATGTCAGAACGAAGCCCATCAATTACATGTCACTCTAAAAAATTAATAAAAATTAAGTGAAAATTTTAAGATAGCTAAAACAACACTAACAATCATTAGTAAGAGATATCCTTCAGAAAATACATTCTTTAGTCTTTTTAAGGGATCAGGTGTCCCCCCCCCCCCAGATATTTTTATTATTACAGTCAGAAAACATTTTAGTTGAGATTTGTCTCTGGGTGAGTGAGCTGGAGGGATTCTATTAACTGTGATGGGAAGAGGATGCTCCTAGAGGGATGGTACAGAGTTGCTCCTGGGTAGAGTGAAGACTTGGGTGGTGTGTGAGATGTAGGCTAACTAAGGACTGGCTCTGTGTTCTCGCCAAGTGCCTTTAGAGAGACAGGCCACTTGTTTTCATGCTGTATCATTGCACTAGAATCCTGCGCTTGTTTGTAAAGTCTCATACATTTATTGGTGTAGTTATCTGGCTCTGGTTTGAACACTTGAAATTACTTAAGATCCTGATGTTATTTTTATTTAAAAGTGTATTATGTAATTCATGATCCTAATAAAGAAAATATTTTTATCTTCCAAACACCCTACTTCCTACAAGAAAGAACTGCTAACAGTCCTGGGGGTGTGGTTTTCCTGCAGAGTGTGGATACATAAAATACAACACCTTTTTAGAATTGAAAAATGTGTATCAGTTTGTGTATTCTTGTACTTTGTTTATCAATCAAACGTTAGGAATCTCTGTATAGTGTAGATCTTTCTATATTTTTATCTAGTTTGGCCTTATTTAAAATGGTTATATATTTTAAGTAAATTATGCACTTTCTATAGACATGCATTTTAACTTTTTTTCTGCCACAGAGGTGTTTCTGTTGTGACACATATTAGGTGCTGTGGTTTATTTTGTAGGATAGGATGGCTGAGTTCTTTAGAGTTTTTATCCACAGTCGTCACTAAGGAGGTCTCTTCCAGCCTCTCTGCTGTTGACAGTTCTTGCTAGACTCATGAGTTAGATGGTAGAATTCCACGTTAGTGTTTAGCTGAGCATTATTTAGCAAGCACTGTGTCCCAGGTGCTAAACGAGTGGCATTTGTAACTTAGGAATTTTTGGGGTAAACTCGGTAGTGAAGGTGGGGAGCCCTGGGCAGGGCCTCTGTTTTCACCCCAACTGCTCTGCTTCCAGTTCTCCTGCGTTTCTGTTGCTCTACTTCGTTATTCTTAAGTGTCTGCAGGAGTTACGTGGTACCTGTACAAATATTTCCCCCAAAAAATTATCTGAAAAAGTCATCATTTGATAAACAAATGTTTTTACCATTTACTCCTGTGTGGAATTATTAAAAATCCTACCTGGTTTCTAAGATTGGTAACAGATAATTGGACCAAATATTCAATTGCTATAGCAGCACCCTCTGAAGAATTTGTGCATTTTAAAAAAAAATTGATGTTTTTCCAATTTCAGTGTTCACTAGAACTTGATTTCATGAAATTTAACCCTGTTTATATGGAGACTTAATTTAGCTAGTTGATTTAACTAATGACTTATCTTAATATTAAGAATATGGAAAGCATATCATTTATATAAATTTATGTAACTTCTACTTTTATTGAGAATATGTATCATGGTCTATTCAGACATGATTTAATTACAGTCAAAATCTTGGAAAAGTATATGATAGAATATTGTATCTATCATTGTTTTTGGAATAAATTATGGTCCATTTTTACTCACGGGGTTTGAGCAGGTGCATATTCTTTGGGTTTTTAAGAGATGTATAGGTAGGTATAGATTCAGAGTTGGACTGCGCTGGTTCCTCCAGTGTTTTTCCAGAGGAGCCCTAGAGCTGCCTTGGCTTGAGGTTCAGGTGAGCCTGCACAGCACTGTTGACATGAAGCTGTGCTGTTACAACCTAGCATGCTGCTGGCAAATACTGCATCTGGTGGGAATTTTAACTTTGGTATTGTATTTTAACTGAAGAGTTAAACCTAAGTGGTAAAATTTTTCTGGCAAGGACAACTCTTAACCAGAAGAGCTTGAAGGTGGTAGGGTCCTGTCATCTCTGGGAGCCCCACAGGAAGACAGTCCACATAGTAAACATAACAGTTTCTCATGACCTCCTTGGGATAAATACCTGTGTCTGTATTTGGAAGTTGATATGTAATTAGTTTGAAGAAGAATGCCAAAGTTAATTCACTAAAAACGGGCACTTTTAAGGCTGTATCTTCTGCTTAAATTTCTTTTCCTTGTATTTTTTGCTTCGTGTTGGTGACTATAAAGTTTAAAACTGATTGCAGCTGGGTATGGTACACCCAGCACTTAGGAGGCTGAGGCAGGAGAGTCTGGAGTTTGAGACAACAAACTCAGGCTTGGGCTAGGAAGTGAATTTAAGGTCACATGGAACACGTCATAAGCTGAAACAAATGAAGCATGGTGCGCAGCTGTGGTGCAGTGTTACTGACTAACGTCGTGGCTGGGGAGCAGACCAGCAGGAGCCTGGCCCTAGGCTTCCCATCCCGACGGTCCTTTCCAGCTGCTTCAGCCTTCCTCCTTCGGAGTTTCATGGCTCCTCATCAGTTCAATAGCACCGAATCATGAACATATCAAAGAAAAGACTGTAACTGTCCCTTGTCCCATCATAGTGTCTGGTATATTTTCAGTGTTTCAAAGTGTTTGATTATTGAATAAGCAGACGTATGCAACTGGATGCCTAATGCTTGTTTTATGTGTGTATGTGTCTGTGTGTACATAATATATATGTGTATATATGTATGTATATATGTCTCTCAGGTGTAATAAAACCTTTTAAAATTATCCTTTTTACTCAAAGGTAATCTGTAAAACTCACCACTTGCATCATTATCTGTGTGCCTCTAATTCCCCTGTGTTTTCAGAATGTACACTTGCAGAACTGTGTTTACCATCTGCATATCAATTTTCTTTCAAGTTGTGTAGAACATTTTCTACAAATCCCATAAACAAGAGTTAAGGAGATGTGTTTTTTATTATTTTTAATTATGTGATGATGGCAGTGTATGGGTGTACACATGTGGGTGGGGATGCTCTTAGAGGCCAAAGGTGTCAGATGCCCTGGAGCTAAAGTTGCAGGCAATGATAAGCTGCCTCTGCAGGCTCTTCTGCAAGATCAGTCAATGTTCAACTGCCAAACCATCTCTAACCTACTTTTAAAAGGAGTTTTAAATTAGTTTCTTCAAAAAATGATTTATCTCAAAAATAACTATTACATTTTTATTCATTGTCATTATTTGTGTGTGTGTGTGTGTGTGTGTGTGTGTGTGTGTGTGGCACAGACAGACAGACAGTCATGTGGAGATGGACAGATGTTGCAGCGCATGTGTGGAGGCTCTAGAGAGTAACACTGTCCAGTTGGTCCTCTTCCTGCCATGGCTTTTGTGGCTCAAAGTCAGCTTGTTAGGTTTTGCAGCAAACTCCTTTATTCACTGAACCTGTTCACCAGCCCCCTAAATCCATTTCTTAAGCATGCTGTTCAGTACAAAACAGTTTATAAAGCTGAACCCATGTGTCTTAAAAAAGTACATCGGAGGTACTGTCTGTGGTTCTACAAAAAGTCTAGCGAGAAAGTCAGACTTCAGCCTACTGTTGTAAAGTACCACACAAACTGTGTTATACTGCCTTGAGCTAGTCTTATCCATAGCTGCTAACAGGCATCCTTTTTAAAGGCAAAATTAGAATAGGAAGTAAGCTTATGATAGGCTTTGATTTCTAGGTCCTAGGAAAACACTTCCCAACAGGATCTGTTCTAATAATGAAGATTTAGTCGGTATTCTCTATTAAATTACTGCTCTATGGCTATTAGTAATGCTTTCTAATTTCTTCAGTTGCATTACTACACTGAAAACATTTGGCATTAGGAATCAGGAAAGTGCTATCATCTGTTCATATGAAGCAGACATATACTTGTAATTCAGTGCTAAGGAGGCTGAGACAGGAGGACTCGGGATCTCAAGGACAGTCGCTGATTCTAGACCACAAAATGAGATCTTGTCTCAAAAAAAAAAACAAACACCAAAACAGGTTGTTGGTGACTTATGCCTTTAATTCCAGCACTCATCAGGCAGAGGTAGAGGCAGACCTGGGCTATAAGTCTACCAAGTTCCAGGTTAGCCAGGGCTCTGTAATGGAACCTTGATTCAAAGCAAAACAGAAACGACTCACAGATTTTTGTGATCTAAGACTGACCTGGCTTGTAAAGCTTTGTTGACTAGTTGCTGAACTGTCTTGTATTAAGGTTATCTCCATCCAGCCTCATGTCCCTGTGAGGACACTCAGGATTATAAATGTTATGTAATCGTGAATTGACAAGTAAGAATGCATTCACTGTATCTCTGCATTGGCTGATTTTAGAGGACATGGCCTTTGACTTACGCAGCAATGTTAGATGTCAGAACTCCTGAACTGGAATTACTGAGGGTTGTGAGCACATCTGAGGCTGCTTCTTAAGAAAAGATAGACAGGTAAACTCAGATAGAGGAGTAGGAGAGTGTCCTCTATGTGTCCTGAGGCAGGGGTCTCAGAAGCGTCAAGTAGTGTCCTATGATGGGCATCAAACATGAAACAAGCGTGAAGAGGGTACCTTTTCTGAGAGTAAACTTACTTACCAAGGGACTGCATCTCTTCTCAGACTAGGTGAGAGCTGAGAAGAGGTAAAAGGAAATACTACCTCTCTCAATTTGGGGGCTCACACAACTTATGGTGAAAACGAAGAATTTGAAAGATTTAGATAAGTTTGTATTATACAAGTCATTTACTTCTATAGATTTATCCCAAGTTGTTTGTTTCTTTGGCTTTCCCTGACTGCTTTCTTGATATGCTTGTTGTTGGTATATGGGAAGGCTACTGGTTTTTGTGTGTTAGTTTTGTATCCTGCTACTTTGCTACAATTTATCAGCAGTAGTTTTTGACAGAGTATTTTGTGTGTAGAGCCCTATCTTGTGCAGATTAGGACACTTTGATTTCTTTCTTACCTATTTGTTCTGTGTTCATCTCCTTCTGCTAGCGTTAATGCTCTAGCTAGGATTTTGAGTGCTATATTGAACAGAACAGGAAAGAGAGAGGGGACTGCCTTGTTTTGTTCCTGATTTTAGTAGAAATGATTTGAGGTTTTCCTCAGTTTAGCAAGATGCTGGTTTTGGAATTACTGTGTATTGTCCTTATTTTGTTGAGATGTGTCCCCTGTATCCATAGATTTTTTTTTCTGGGACTTTTATTATGAAGAGATGTTGGATTTTGTCAGAAGCCTTTTCTGAATTTAAATGAGATGATCATGTGGTTTCCATCCTTGATTCTATTTATGTGGTAGATTACATTTATTGATTTACACATATCGAACCATCCCTACATCTCTTGGATAAAGCTGACTTGATCATGGTGGATAATCTTTGCAATGTGTTCTTGAATTAGGTGTAAGTCTTTATTTGACAATTTTTAAATCTATACTCATCAGAGAGATTGGCCTATAACTCCCTCCCTCTGTCCCTCCCTCCCCCTGTTGTTTACTACAACCAAACAATGTTTTCCAGACTTGATAGGAAAGTTGCATGTATGAACTCAACAGCTGTGAGTTCATGATAAAAGTCCCATCATGGGCTCAAGCCCGAAGGATTGGGTAGGGACAGTGACCACAAAATTTCCACCCCTGGCTGAGGAGCTATTGACAGTTGATAGCCCCTGGCATAGAGATTTTCTTTAAGGGTATGGCTCCTGGTTGGTCTGGCATGCTCCAGGACAGGCCCCACAACCTGGAGTATGTAGGCAGCGCAAACTGGACTCAATGGTTTAAACAAACAAAACAAAAAGGGAGGTGTGGGTGGGTTTGGGAGGAAATGAGAAGGGTGGAACATGATCATATGCTGTATGAAATTCTCAAAGAATTAATAATATTATTTTAATAAAAGGTTTGGACAAGCCCACAGGTACTTGATTATCGATCAGGGATGGAGGGAGATTGATTATGTTTGAGTTTATTCTTCACAGTTTTCATTTTAAGGAAGGAGTCCCATCATGTGGTGACGGAGTATTTGACTAGACCAAGGTTTAGCTCAGAGTGAAAGGTCACATGAGCAAAGAGCAGCCTCCAAAGTTTCTCTCCCCTTCCTTTCCAGTATAAACAGGAAGGAACCTTCAGTGGGATGGATGTGGCAGGAAAGCTGAGCTAGCTGAAAGGCAGGAAACTGTTCCTGTAGAAGACGATCTAAATGCCAAGGAAAAAAAGACGAAAACTGTAGTTGGCAAAGGTGAGGTTCAGAAACTTAGCAGGAATTCTGCATGAAGTCAAGACTGAACAAGAATAAAAGAACTTGTTAGTGGTGGGATAGTAAAAGAGGTTTTAGATTCTTACAGGTCTGGTATTTAAATTGGCCACAACCTTCTCATAGAAATAAGAAGGGAATGAGTAAGAGATTCTGTGAAAATGTCTTTGACTCACTCTGATCCCCAACACCTGTTCATTCAAGGAAAGAAACCACATGAGAAGCCAGTGTAAAGCTAACAAGTTAGAACTTCCATTGATTTTTAATTCACATTTGAAGATTTTTAAAGAGCGATGTGAGCCAGGATAGACTTTTGTTCTTGTTGAGGGTAAGCTGTAGGGAAGGAAGCAAAGTGACCATTTGCTCTGCAGCATGTTTGGTTCAGCCTTCTTACCATCAGATGGACACCAGCGTCCCAATTTTAAAATTCCCATTGCATTAGAAACAGTGGAAAGGAGCCCGAATCCAGTTGCTGTCTGAATGCTTCTGATGTACCACTGCCTGACCTGTCTGAGGGGCTTTACATCAAGAGTGCAAGTTGCGTGTGTTAGAAGACCCAACCCTTGCTTATTACCTTGCTGGGTATGAGCCTGTTTTTATGCTGGACGTACAGGAGCATGCCACCATGTCCAGCAACAGGGTGTTAGTTACAGTGTCTAATATTTTGATTTGCCTTAGAAAAGTGGAATTGTCATAGTAAATAAATAAATAAATAAATAAATAAATGCTCATTGAAAATAGTTTAATTTTTTTAAGAATACCAAAAGTTTGTTGCCTTTTAACTAATCCCCTGTGGTAATTTTCTGCATATAGAGTGGCCTAGAATACAAATTATTCTTTTCTTTGTGCCCTTAGTTAAGATGTTGTAATTTCTTCATTGATTGTTTTTACTTTAACAAAAGGAAATCATTTTAACTAGTTTAAAAATAACAGTAACTTGTGACCTTTGCAGTCGCCAAATCGGTCTCTCACAGGGAGATGGCATTCCTGTGTAAGACAAATGTCCTCTGTTGCTGCCTGCTGTATAGAGCTGTATAGCAGGAGCTTCCCTCTCTGTCCTTTGGTCTCATCTGATTCTTACTGATGACATAATCGTGAGGGCTCTAAATGGTGAGAGGATTCAGGTTCTTCAGGGGGAACTGCTGTTCTCACATATTATAACAAACTGCACTCAGAGAGTTTGACTCTACCTGTTGTGTTACACAGATCATTAAGTCCTTCTGAGGATTTAAAGATATATTTAAAGATATTTAAAGGGTCGTTACTAGTGTGGTTTTGTTTATAAAATGTATTGATGGCTACTTAGTTCTAGATAGTGGATAAATAGCTATCACAATTTTAAAAAGTAAAATTTCACTTAAGAAATTTCTTTCCCCTCCCTGGAAAAAAATACTTTATTTAAGAAATATGAGATAATGAGAAATAGGATAAGTATTACTTATGACATTATATTTTACTGTGATTTATCAGGTTAATCATATTTTTTTAGAGTGCTCAGGTTAAATGATACATTCATCCTATCAAGTTGTTTTTTTTTTCTTCTTTACTTTTTCTTCTCTACCTGTTTCTGGTCAATGAAATTAAAGTATTAGTACGTCAAGAGTTGGAGAGATGGCTTAGCAGTTAAGAGCACTTGCTGTACTTGCAGGGAGCCCAGGATTGGTTTCCAGGACCCATGCGGTGGCTCATATCATTTGTGACTTCAGTTCCAGGGGATCCCACATTGTCTTCTGTCCTTTGATGTTATCGCATAACACATGGTCCACTCACATACATGGACGCAGACTACTTAGACACAAAATAAAAAATTAAAAATATTTTTCTTCAGAATAACTTATTTTCCTCTTGAAATTTGAAGAACATTTCAATAATTACAGTGTGTGTGTGTGTGTGTGTGTGTGTGTGTGTGTGTGTGTGTCTATCTACATGTCTATGTGTCTACACACCTATGCAGAGGTCAGAGGATAACCCATAAGAGTCAGTTCTTTCTTTATACTTTGTGTATCCTGGGACTTGAATTCAGGTAACTTAGTAACAAACACCTTCACCTGCCAAGCCACCTCAATGGCCCCAGAGAACATTTGTTTTGTATGTTAAGATATTTTGCCCAGTACAAGTACTACAGCTCAGTGAGACCCAGTTATTCCTTAATATCCTGGCTAATTTAATGGCTGGTCCAACTTGTTTTCTACTTAGATCCTGTTTCCATATGGTTTTGTTGTTGTTGATGTTGTTAATGTTGTTGTTTTGGTTTTGGTTTTTTGTTATTTGTTTTTTGTAATTTATCTACATATCTATGTATCTTTCTGTCCATCTACCTGTCTACCTACTTACCTATGTTCTACCTCCCTGTCATTTCTCCTTTCATTTGTCAGTCTTGTGAAGAGCTGGGAACATTTCTAAGAACACCAGTGAAGTTGCTAGGTGACCTGTCACATTATGCTACTTCTATTCAGTGATCTAGTTTTAGACTCTTAAATGGCTTATCATAAAACAGACGCAACCTCATGATTCAAGGTTTCTCTGCGAATTCAGGTAGAGGAAACAAACACTGTATTTGATTGGGGGGAAATCAGTTTGTTTGACTTGGTGGGAGTAAGAAAACCCAGGTAAGAGTTAATGTGCACTGGCCCAGCAGACATAAGGAAACATCTGTGGTTCATCTGAAAGTCCTAACCTCTCTATTTGGGATTTGTTGGGTCTATTTGTTAATAGTTCTTGTGTATTGAATATATATTGGAAGTATCACCCATCTGAGACAATCGGCTGCAGCAAATGCTGCATTTGTATTTAGGAGCACGAACATTGTTTGTTCTTCTTACTTAAGATTTACAAGAGGAGAGAAGGGGGTCTATGGGACATATTGAAGCAAGGCTGCTATATCTGATTTGAGTAATTGCAGTAATTAAAGGTACATTGAATGCAATGAGTTGATGTCAGCATGGCTTCTTCGGAGTGAATTACCCACTATTATTTTTTTCTCTCACTTTCCACAGGAAACCAGTTTCCTCCCATTGCAGCCCAGGACCTTCCTTTTGTCATAAAGGCTGGCTACCTGGAAAAACGCAGAAAAGGTGAGCTAAAGGGCTAAAGAAAAGGATGACGGTTTGTCTGTTTATTTTCCATCCTAAGATTAAAATGTGTGTGGCCTACTCATGGAAGCAATGTTCTCTTTAGGCAGTTGATGTAAGAAAATGTCGAAAGCCTCATCCAAACCCGAAATGCCAGCTTTACATAGTTTACTAGCCAAGTGCTAGTCTGGCTTTCAGTGCAGCCTGGGCATTTGTAAATAATTCCGGAGCAGTGTCCCGCATCTTCTAGGAGAGCTTCAGGCCATGACTGTGTCCTCAAGCTTGGAGTTTCTCACCAGTAACCAGTGTGAGCTTCCTGAACCCAGCCAGTATACACAGCCTGCTATGGTTCAGAACAGCCCGGCATCTCATCTGGTGGCTGTTATCTGCTTCAGTGTCCCTCTCCACTGGCCTTGGTAACTGGGACTTGACCAGTCGGTCTCCTTTCAGCACAAGCATAAAATTTAAACTGGGGGAAGGGGGCAGGTTATGATCTGGGACTGCAGGGTGGGAATGAACGATCCAAGTCAAACTTTCCTTCCCCTTGCCCTTTAATGACAAATTTAAGAATGAGATCCCATGGACCAATTATATCAAGAATGTGCAGTCTGATGCCCTTTTGAGACCGTGTAGAGGAGCTTTGGTGACCGAACAGTTAACACCATTGTAAGGGGTGGGAAATACAGATTAATGACAGGGGTAAAAAGGAAGCTCAGAAATTGTCTTAGTATACTTCTCCTCGTGTGGTAAGGAAATGCTTTATGTGAACCATGCATCGTTTCTAACCTGCTCATTTCTCCTGCTTTTGGCAGATCACAGCTTTCTGGGGTTTGAATGGCAGAAGCGGTGGTGTGCTCTCAGCAAAACAGTGTTCTATTATTACGGGAGTGATAAAGGTAGTGTTGGCATTTGTTTACATCAGTTTCCATTGGTCGGGTTTGCAATCATTTTCCTACAGAGTGAACTAAAGACAGTATGGAGAAAAAGCTGAGAATTTATGAGAATTATCGTTTAAGACTAATTTATTTTATCTTTTATTATTTGACAAATGTCAATCACAGACTGCCCTAAAATTTAACACACTTGTGTTTTTATGAATTATAAAAGGAAGTGAGATAATTTCCACTCATACAGCTTTTCACCCTAGTAAATATTTATCCTGGGCTACAGATATAGAACTGGAGAAAAATGAGGACCATGATGATATGAGAGAAAAGTGTTTGACGACAGGAAAAGTAGTAAATTTATTTTAGATGAAATTTAATGGATACAAGTTTTCTAGCCCAACTTTACAGATGCCAACAGCAAAAGCAAATGTGTATTGAGTTAGCTATATTCTGGACCCTGTCTAAGCAGTTAATCTATCTACCCAAGTGATCCAACTAACAAAACTTGTTTAACTCACAGCACATCAATGAAGTAGGTCCATTATTAGCCTATTTATTCCCCTGTAATGTTTTATTACCATACATTAGTTATATTTGTTTTAATTGTTATTAGTTATAGTTATATTAGTTATAATTGCCACGATCCGTGCGCTCAGGTAATGGTACTGCCAGTCTTCCATGGGTCTGAGGCCTTGATCCTTGGTGTTGCTGGGCCGATCCTCCCTTTCTTCCTCACTGTCCTTTCCTACCTTCACGTCTCTCCTTCCTCCCTCCCTTTTTCTCCCGGCTTCCTCCCGGCTTCCTCCCTCCTTTCTTCCTTCTTTCCTCCTTTCTCCTTCCTTCCTCCTTTCTTCTCTTTCTTCTCTTTCTCCTTCTTCTTAACCCAGTGAGTTTCATTAGGGTTACAGCAGCATGTTGGATACACCCCTGGAAGAAACGTCCCTCCCTCTTTCATCAACCATGAACTGCATGTGAATCTTCAGGAAGCAGAGTCCTGTGGCTCCTCTGTCTTCCTGTGTGCATATCCACATGCCCAAGGTTTGTACAGTTATCTATCTCATTTCCCTCAGTGTTAGAAAACAAGGGACTGAGAGGCTAACTTTGTGCAACATCCATTCTCAGAGTGGTAAAAGAAAGCAGGCCTATATTTATCACTCAGGTTTCACTATCGACCCTGTCTTAACTTTCATACCTTACAACTTTATTAACTAATGTACACTTTAGTAATAGTTCATGTAACTTTAGCTCTTATCCGAATAAGTGACTCTGCAAAATAATGAAATATAAATCCATGTATTGCTAGTTTTGCCTTTTTCCAAGGGAAAGCAGATCGAAAGGTAAATATTATAAAATAGAAGTCATTGCTCATAGAAATATGCAATAGCCAACATGGTATACTTGGTTAAAATTGTACTATGAAACCATTGTTTTATACAATGAATATGCAGTAATAAAATTTTATAAATAGTATACACACACACATATATAAAGTTTATGTGCATATATTTTACATAGAACAAAAAAACTAGTGAAAAATATCTCAAAGAAGTTCTCTGTCCTTAGAAAACACAAGAAGAAATGTAATATGTAATAGTCACTTAAAGAAAAGGGATAAAATTCCAATGCCACTGATAATTATTTTTTCCATGAAATTGTTATTAATAACTGTGGTTTGGAAATTTGTTTTATTTATTATTTATACTTAGAGAATTTATTAGAACAATAAGCAGATGAAATTACTGTCTCTCAGATAAATTTGAAGTTTTACACAATGCTAGAAGTCAGTCTTCCATTTTGATTGGTGAGATTAATGACTTTAGAATTTAGTGGCCATTTTGGATTCTGTCACTAATACGTTCCATGTTGTGATGGCACCTGGGAGTTGGTCACAGCACATGCACTTCCCCTCCTGGTGTGAGCAGTTCAGTGATGGTGTCAGAAAACTCAAGTCCCAACTCAGTGTGACGACCAGCATGGATCACAGTGTGACCTGCCATTATAGAAATGTAGTTTTCTACACTATTACGAGTTTTCATCAAAATCTTACCATTTCTCAAAAGAAGGCCTTTTCCACCAGACTCAGAAAAGGAAGTTTCAAATGCTTGCCACTTTGGTTCAGTTAAGCAGCCCATTGCTATGTCCCAAGTGTCTGTAATTACTGATGTAATCTTCCTCACACCCAAAGGAATATTTGTATTTATATTTTTCTCCAGAGGCCAACGTCATATAAAGAAATTCTGGCTCAAATTTTTGAGGTAGTAAATTTCATCCCTATTCTTATTGCTAGACCTTATGATGCTGTTGTTCTTAGCATTTTGGTTTTTTGTGCTTTGAGATTCATTTAGTTCCATTTCAGACGTTAGTGTTGCCGTGTTTGTTACTGTGTTGATACTTAAAGACCTGGCCTGGCTTTGCACTGTCCATTGCAATGCCTACCCATGTGTGCCCGGTCTGTCTGCAGTGTGCTGCCTTTTGCTGCCACTTGCTTTTCTTTAAAGAAAACAAATCAAAGAACATTTTAATTTTCTTTTGTGTAGTTAAGTAGCTGAGTTGCGTAGCTTTATTGTGCATGTGAAACATTACCGAAACTTTGGAAAGAGCTGTTTAGATGTGGGAAAACTATATGATAAGTAATACATAATAGTATAACAGTAAGCAGGATTGAGATAAATGGCTCATAGAGGCACAAGGCACGCATGATACCACTCACCAGGTTAAACCACACTTCATTACAGTTTTGACATACACATAGCTCACCTTTTCTACCTTATTGTGCATGCCAAAAATCATATTGACCTATGAAGGTAGTAACACTTAGAAAGAGTACTGTCATCCTCCAGGGCATGTGATGCACTTACCTCTGTACCCATAAATAGTGTCGGTATTTATTATTCATAGCCATTCAGGTCCTTAAGTAATGTACGCCTAGTAGACGTTTTATCACTTTGTGAGGCCCCATCCATCCACTCATCCCCTCTGTGAGTGTCATGGGTCTCATCTGTCAAGCGTTCTACATCCGAGATTCCCATGGAGACATCCATTCATCCACTTACTTATTCACAGTGTTATTTGGTAAACAGTTTTAGATAGTTGATAAAATAAATAGTGAGAATCTAAAGATCCTTAGAGGTGCTCAATGTTTGTGTGTCAATGAGAAGAAGAAGATATGAGGCTATGAGAAGGCAGAGAGACATAAATTCAGTGAGGTATGATGAATAATTTAAATTAAGTACCTTTGAATCACAAAGGAAGGGGAAACTAACTGCTAGGATCCTTAGGGGAAACTTCACTGAGATAAAGGCATTTTATTGGGCCATAAAGAATGAATAGAAATTTACTGGGTAAAGGCCATAATTTTAATTATGTGTCTGTCCAAAATTTGGAGCCTCTTCTAAGAAGGTAGTGTTAGGGTGTAGGGCATGTAGAAGTGATTGGACCATAAGGGCTTTACACTCACGAATGACCCAGTAAGAATGTTCAAGCGAGCTCTGAAATCCCTCTTCTGTATGTCTGCCTTGCAAGTCCACAGTGTCTCTGCCCTCTGGAGAGTGCAGCAGCAGACTGTCCACTTTCAGAGGGAAGACCCCCTGTAAGACCTGCTGGCATCTTGGTCTTGGCTTCTAATCCACTATGACTTTAAGAAGTAAATTCCTGGTGTTCGTGATTACTCAGTAACTCGAGTGTCAGCAGTGCAGATGGACTAAGAACAAAGGGTAAAATTAATATTTCAGGTGAGAAAAAGGCAGAAATTCAGCACTGTGAAAGCCCATGGCTAGCATCAATATGGAGAGCTAAGCTGAGACACTGGAGGAAAAGGAAGGAGCTCTATTAAATTCATAGAACAAGTAAGCCTTCTGAGATAAGGCTTCTCTAAGGATTTTATTTTTAATGTGGACTTTAGGCAGAAATCTATGTGATCAGACTTGGCTTTAAGGGTGGATTGAGATGGGAAGAGATTGTCAATAGAACCATTTAGGAGGACATTGAACCAACCTAAGCAAGAGAAATTAACACAGGGCTACTGAGAGACAGAGCAAAGATTGAATGTAGCTCTCTGACCCCACAGCTCTGTTTCCCCCACAATTTGTGGTCAATACCCAGCATTCCAGAGTGCCCATAAATGATGGCTCAGTTAGGATTTGGTTTCAGACCATGGTTTTTCCTTTTTTTGGATTACTTTTTACGTGGTCCTGAAACAGTATGTGAAATGAACTTTGTGTTTCTCCTCTTTTGCGGAGGAATGTGATGGGCAGGTCATTGTACCTATGGGTCTTCAATGCCCACACCTTCTTCCTTTTTCCTCGTTAGAGATGTGCCAGTCCTCTCTAGTAAGGGAGCACTACAGGGTGTTGGTTCTACCAAGTCATCCCAAATACAGACCAAAGTTTCTGAGCCATTTCTCCAGCTCCTAAAGGCTCTTTGTTACATCATGTTGTTGTAATTTTTATTTATAAAAATTTAAAATATATTTTGTTCTTCCAAAAGTTTTGAGTTCAGTTCCCAGCAACAACATGGTGGCTCACAGCTATTTGTAGTGGGGTTTAATACCCTCTTCGGGTGTATCTGAAGATAGCAACAGTGTACTCACATATATAAAATAAATAAATAAGTAAATCTGAAAAAAAAGTTTTAAGTATAGAACACAAGTCATCAAAAATTTAAATTAACCTTTCTGCTTTTACATCTCCCATAGCTTTACCATTGATAGGGAAAAAAAATAAGAGAACATATCTCTTTCATTCAAACTTATTTCTGTGTGACGACATCAATATTGTATCATGATGACATGTGACTTGTGTAAGTGAATGCTTGTATTTATAAGATTTATATTACAATTTTGTTTTAGTTGATGTGCAAAGGATACTTTTATCCTATCCTAGCACTAGTAATTCTACTTTTTGTTAAATCAGAAAATATTGTTGTTAATAGACTTTTGACTCTTTGATGTGCAAATATTGACCTTTAAGTTTATTATAATAAACCTTAAGGTGTCCTTTCCCTTCCTGCCTTTATGGATGAGAGCCCATGTAGCAGAATAAAAAAGCTAAGTGCACACCTGTTTTTTAGTGGAACTTCTTTATTATGCAGAAATCAAGTATAGAGGAAGCTATGCTAAGCATCTGATAGCTGTGAATGTTATTGGCATATAAAAAAGTGGGACCGGTGTAACTTAAGATGAATCTCTATACACTAAATGTATATTTAGATTGAAAATAGGTATGTTTTAAATAATACCACATTTCCCTGCATAACTTTCCTCTCCACTCTCCCCACCTGCTGTGTGCGTGTTTGTGTGTGTGTGTGTATACATACATGTTTATATTGCTGTAGTCATGTTGTCATAGGAGATATATATACCTGTATATAACTATAGTGTATATAGTAACTATTGAGAGAACATCCATACTTTTGGAGGTTCTTCGAGCACATATGTATCAGATGCCATAATTGCAAAGCACTGTACTAATTGGCTTATGATAATGGTCACAAGTGCTCACAGAGTATGATATGTGGATTGATGAGTCACTGGCATGGTTGATGAGTGAGAGCTGCCGAGCCAGAGGAAGTGGCACCAGACAGTAAAGGTTTCCATACCAGAGTTAGGCGTTTGGCCTTTCCTGTCAAAGGGACACTTAATGTTCCTAAGCATTGGGGGAAAGCTGGGCTGGTGTCATTACAACTCTGCGTGGATGTTAGAATGATCGCTTTGTCAGCTGTTAGGGAAAGGGGTGAAGGCAGTGAGACCAAGCAGGATGCGTTCAGAAGTTAGGAGTGATAATAAAAATGAAGGCTCAAAGTGTTTCTTTGTAAGCACATTGCAGCTGCTGGTCATCTTACATGTGCAGCTTTCAGGTTGCAGTGAGTCACAGTGGCACCTTTCATTATTGTAGGAAACTTCCAAAAGGCTAACATATATAGGCTATTAAGGAATTCTTTATGTAGTGATTGTATTAACAATGACTATTTGGGGCTGGAGAGATGGCTCAGTGGTTAAGAGCAGTGACTGCTCTTCCAGAGGCCCTGAGTTTAATTCCCAGCAACCATGCTGCAAAAGTACTCTACAGACTGACTACATCTCCAGGACCCCATATCACGATTATCAGAATGTCAATTTTAGATGAAAATACCAAAAGTAGTGATGAAGTAGAAGCAATTTCAGAAAAATGCCTATAACACTTTTATTCACAACTACTTTATATTATTAAATATAGTTTACACCTGTGCTTAAGAATATGTATATCTGTCTTGAAATAGCACATACTACCCCACAAATATTTGTATGTTTCCTTTTTGTAACTTTAATTAGATTTTATTTGGAACACTATTTGCAGTAGTTCAGAGCACATTGTCTTATATTATTATTAACAGATGTAATAAATTAACAAATTATTTCTCTTCTCTTTTGCTAGTAAATCAATTTCTTTACATATATGCTTTTTTCTCTCTTACAACTTTATTTTTAAAAAAGGGGGATACATATAGAGATTTTTAATTTGTATGTTTCTTTGTATCTGTTAAAGATAAATTAAGAAAACGGCATGTCTGTTACTAAAATGAGAGGAGGCCTGGGATAAACACCCGTCTGTTTCGGCTGACAGTCTCTGAGCTTCTTCCGTCCTGGTCACTTAGTTCTTGCTTTGAGGCCTGACATGACCAGGAGCTTCTGTGGTGAGAGCCTCTGGTGGAGGGGGAGCGCTCATCTCCTTGTGGGGAAATGAAGGAGGAACTCAGCAGCATCTTACTGCCTTCCTAACAGGAGCACATACACAGACCTAATGTTAGCGTCTGCTGGGTCACTTCCTAACAGTTCTGCCACCTCTCAGTAGCCCTGCAGGCTGCAGTCCCAGCCAGCCACACACAAGCCTTCAGATGGCAGACTCCACATTCACACTGTAGCCATTCTGCATTAAGAACTACCTCATTGTTGTGCTTATAACATACCGTTGTTTGAAAATTAGAAATAAAAAATGAGAGATGGGTAGAGTTTTCTGTTTGCTAGACCATGTTGGCCAAACTTGTAATTTTAATGAAAATACCTCTCTTTGAATCCATAAATGTATTCATAGTCATCGGCCCTTTGTTTAACAAATATGTGTAGCTGATAATATTTTCCACATGAAATAGTACTCTATATGTATTTCTAGTATAGCTCAGAACACCAAAAAGTGTATTTCAAACATTGGCACCTTTGTTTGTGTGAGCTAAATAAACAAAAGGAGAATGTTCATTCATCTTTAACTGAGGTCCTAGAATAACTTGCTAAGGATTTTTGAAGAATTTAGTGAAGGGGTTTAATATCGAGGGATATCTTTTCTCCTCCCATCTAACAGGCATTAGAATTTACAGAAACAACGAACCTTGTTCACAGAGGAGAAAGGTCCTAAGTAGAACTGGCAGAGAGCATCAAATATTGACAAATACATTGCATATGTTTATATGTGTTAGGCATTCGCACCAAGTTTACATTCTGACAAGCAGCTTCTCACCAAAAAGGAGACCAGCAGGAGAAGGCCAGGTCTGACATGTGATATTTCCTCCGTGCACTGCCTGACATGCGATATTGCCACAGTGCATCGTCTGGCATGTGATGTCACCACTGGGCACTGCCACTGTTTTTGCCAAGAAAATGGACTGTGAACTCTCTCCTGATTCTTCTGTCGTGACTTCCTTCTGTTTAAGAGTTCAGACCGCAGCGTTTGCTTGCCTCTCTCCAGCTTCTGAGGTGGGAAGCTCTAGTGCCTGTCCCTGGTAATCTCAGGACAAAATCAGAAAAGATGCTTAGGTGCTGCAAAGCCTCCTTTAATAAATGCTTCATCTTAAAGGGGTACTAAATGATTTGGAATTATTCAGTTTCATAGTTTTGCTATATTTAAAATGATAGGAGAGAAAAGAGAAAATGGTGAGATTTTTTGTGTGCTTGTGTGTGTGTGTGTGTGTGTGTGTGTGTGTGTGTGTGTGTAAACATGTTCATATAAATATATATGCCACCATGCCACCGTGGCCATCTTAGTAATTGCTATTTTAAGCATATTTTTTGAGAGACAGAGAAGAAGAAAACAAGTATAGTTGCAGAAAAATAGACAAGCCAATTGGCTCCTGGTAGGTGGCAGTCGCTATAAAGGAGAACGTGGAGAAAGTTGATGGAGGAAAGGGAAAAGACAAAAATAGTACCTAGTTTTCCGACTTAGAGATGGGCATTAATAAAGGTGCTATTTGTTGAGATGGGACCATAAGTGTGCAGTCTTGTGAGTGGTTCTGTTCACTATGTCTGTGGACATAAAAGCCTCAGGAGCTGTTTACTTGTCTCTTCTCATAGGAGAGGGTCTGCATAGGGGAGTTCATGGGTGGGTGCACATTCGGAGGCCAGAGCAGGCCTTGGAGTGTTTTCCTCTGTCACTCTGTTCTCACTGCCTTTAGACAGGTCGCTGACTAAACCAGAAACTCACTGTTTTGGCTAGGCTGGCTGGCTAGTCCGTGAGCTCTAAGGATCCGCCTGGTCTAACCTTTCACTGATGAGGTTGCAGGCATGCCTGGATTATATAGTATTGGTGTTGGGAATTCAAACATATATCCTCATATTTACAGAGCAATCAGTGATGCTACTTACTAAGTCATCTCCTCGGCTTCTTCCCCCACCTTATTTTTTAGACAGATTCTCTCACTGGCTAGTATCTCATTGACTAGACTAAGTTGATTGGCCATTGAGACCCAAGTATCTTCCTGTTTTCACCTCCCAGTACTGAGATCACCATTATGTGCAATCATACCTGACTTTCTCTTAGGTTGTTGGGATTCAGCTGAGGTCATGATGCTTACAAGATGGGCACTCTGCAGACTGAGCAACTTTCCAGGTTCCGTGATCTTGCTCTGGCACCTGCGTTTGACTGTTTGCTTTTCCTCTTCTATTCGTCCTACATATAATCTGGAATGCTTACTGTGAATTGTAATCATGACTTCTCTGGTTCTTCTCTTAGACTATAATCAGAAGCTAAGTATGTGGCCTCTGGCATGTTGGGGGAAGGGCTGTATAAAGTGGCTTTGCTAGTGTGAGTTGAGGTCACATGAGTTTTGTACCTTATTCTTGGGTATGGTAGTATGGGAGCACACTTGCTGTGCCCCAGCTCTTCTCAGTGCTGCTGGCTTCACACCCCCAGTAGGACTCCCTTGTGCATGCCAACATCTCTCATGTTATAAGGATGAGAGTTTTAGAGTCAAGTTAGAGTTAAGCTAGAGGTAGAGTTAAGGTTGTAGCTGGTAGTGAATGGAGATTGAACCATCCAGATCTAGCCTTTAACATCGTGTTTCTCTGGGGTAAGTTGAAAGAAAATCTCTCAAAATTTTTCTGGACTACTACAGTATTTTGCCTTATGTTACTTTCATTTTTTTTTTTTTTTTTTTTGTAGTGAAAGTTAAATTTCTCTTACAGTGCAAATGGATCAATGACTAGTATTTGTGGATCATCTACATTTGTAATGCATGCATTTTTATATTAGTGAGAAAAATCTGATATTGTGTGCTATTAATAACCTTTGTCCTAAACTTAACAAGCATGTTTAAAGTGTTTAAATTTGTTAAATTAATGCTTTAGCTTTCTTTGAGAATGGTAAAAAGAATCAAATCTGTTCACTTACTGTTTTTTACTCTCCCTTTGGTATTTTTCCAGTGAGGTATTTTACAAATTATGTCTGGGGTGCACCAGACATAAAAGAATTTATCTCTGGATAAAAGAATTCATAGATGAATCATGTTTGTGCATGCTGCATGTTAAATTTTCTCTTAGAAAATTAGTCAGTATGTAAGTACATTATGCCTCAAGAAAGGCATGTCTATATAATCTAGTCTCATGAAACTGTTAACTTTGGGGTTTGTTAGTCCTGAGGGTGTTTTGTTCATGGTAGGTTATACTTTGCTACTGAAGAACATTCCCAACTGCATAAACGATTCAATTCAGCAAAATGCATCTTCAGCATAGATGGTTATAGAGTCCCCTGCTATATAAAGGAACACATATTGGAAAGTGTCGTGGTACCCTTTTTTTGTCCTTTCAGGATCTCCCATTGAAGTCTAAGCTGGTCTCAAACTCAGGATCATCTTGCTGTAGGTCCCGTGCTGATTTGCAGGCACACACCCGGCCTGTACTTTTCATGGTAGAGTTCTGTGAACCTTAGAATTAGGTATGGAATCTTTCAACCAAATGAAGTGCAAACGTTTTAACTGGAACTTTTTACTCACCCAGATTTAAATTATGAACAAAGAGATCATTCAGGTTTAGGTTATATTTGTCTCTTATTTTTTTCTCATCAAATATTTTGGGTAAAATAGCATCTCTGTGGCCTTTAAAAAGGGATGTTATTCCAGGTGCTAAGTTACTGTATTTAAGCAAAGAAGATCAAATTTTATTTTTGGCTGGCTCTACATTATGGAAGCATTTCTGTCCTTCCCTGAGATCAGGAAGAGGCAGTTTGTCCCCCGTCTGATTTCGGCGTTACTGTGGGAGGTAAACCCATTGCCACACGGCTTCTCTATCAAAATGGCAGCACCGAGTGCAGAAAGCTGGTTGTCCTGGTGTCAGAGAATTACATCTTTGGTTTCTGTTCCATTTTAATTAGCTTTAAAATAATATCTGTCCAAACTAAAAACCTCTTTCCTTTTGAATGTACCAGATGGGACTCAGGTCTGCTTTCTCTAGTTCCCTAGCTAAAAAGGCTCCTTTTAGTAATGTTTCCTTATTTGCCTAGTCGCTCTTCTCCATCCACATGGCTTTGCTTCTTGTCTACTTTCCTTTTTTCCCTTTCAGATAAAAAAGGAACAGTTTGCTTTAAAGGCCTGCGTAGGAAGTGGTGGTGTGCTGAGGGAGGACAGAGCAGGAGACAGGAACAAATAAACGTTTCCCATTGTCTTCAGAGGAAGCTAAAACCTCTAGCAAACTTAAATTCTAGTACCTAGATTTTTCCCTGCGTATTTCCACACTTCCTTCTGAGCAGCACCACAGACCTCTTCCTCCAGTTCCTAGTACTTTGAGAATCTAGAGTTGTTAAAGGAGCTGACTAAAATTTCTCCTGAGTTGACAAAGAAAATCTTAAGTGAATGAAACTCTTAACGTTGCTTTTATCTTCTGCAGACAAACAACAGAAAGGTGAATTTGCAATAGATGGCTATGACGTCAGAATGAATAACACCCTTCGCAAGGATGGAAAGAAAGATTGCTGTTTTGAAATCTGTGCTCCCGATAAACGTATCTATCAGGTTGGAATTTTAATGTTGCCTTGAAATTAACTTGATAAGATGTCCTGATTCCATTTATGAAGACATTAATGTTTTATTAAAACAACTTTCCCCAACATGTTAATAAAATCCTGTTTTGTACATTGAACATTCATATAAAGAGGAAATACATTAGAATTTTTTCTGACTGGCTCAAGAGATATATCCTTGGAAAAGATCAGATGAATCCATAATTTGTCAGTTGACATCACATGTAACATTTTATATCTACTTTAATAGAACTGTGTGATTTCCTAAAAGAATTACATAGCAGAAAGAATAAAATTATCAAAAGAAAAATATTAGAGTATTAATGCATATTGTATTGCTTGGGGTGTGTGAGAAAATGAAGATAAAGATGCATTATCAGTGCTGCGACCAAGAGCCATCAGCTAGACATCAATATGGAATGTATGTTTAATAAGTTTTAAATATCTGAGATTGCAGTTGAAAGCCAGTTAATTAAGTTGTCAGGTAGTGTGTTGGAATCTGACAAGAACATTTTTAAGAAAACTGTACCAGCAGTCTAAAGAAATTCATGGGTGTCTTCTAATTGTCAAGGGCAAATTTCGTTCATCAGTTCTGCCTTTGACATTGATGAAGAGAAGCAGCATTTTTCCCTGTGCAGCTGCCAGCTGCTGATCAGAGTTTCAAATCCATCATCCTCTGCTTCAATTACATAAATTTGTCAAAATTAACTGTACATTATAAGAAGCATCCTTGCAAGAACAGTATCTCTAGACATGAAAAGAATCACTAATGTTCTTAAGAAATGCTAAGAATGCAGCACACCTTTCAGATGGCGGTTACCATTCCAGTTCTTATTGTCTGATTTTTTTTTTCATTAGTTTACAGCAGCCTCTCCCAAAGATGCGGAGGAATGGGTCCAGCAGCTGAAATTCATATTACAAGGTAAGAGTATCAGTTAGATGTGTTTTCACACTCCTTACATGTTAACTTAGAAACGGGTTGACTTGGGTTTTCACATGTAAAGCCTTCCTGACTTCTGTGAGAATGATCAAGAGAACACTGACTGGTATAATGACATGGTCTCTTCACTTGGGTTTATGAGAGCATCTTCTTCCCTTGAATACAGTTAGTAACATTAATGTTCATGCACTTATAAGACCATTTAAAATGCTTTTAAATTAAGAGTACAGTGGTACAATGGTAGCATGTAAGTGCTAGTTTTCCAGTTGTGTTCATTTAAGAAACACAGAATTAACTCTCTTTTGCATTCTTTTTTAATGTGCTTTACAAAATGTACCTTGAAGACATGGGATCCGATGTTATTCCCGAGGATGATGATGAAAAGGGAGATTTATATGATGATGTTGATCATCCTGTTCCGGTCAGCAGCCCACAAAGGAGCCAACCAATAGATGATGAAATTTATGAGGAACTTCCAGGTATCCATTTTGTGAGGATGCACTGAAAGAGACAGTGGCTCTTCTGAGCCACGTCTCTGTGTGTGTGTGTGTGTGTGTGTGTATTTGTTATCAGATTGACAACTTGAGTAGGAAATGGTGAGCTATTATGAACAAAGACAAAGAAAACAATTGTATGAACGGTTTCTGCTTGAGACATTTTAAGTGTGGGTGCACACTTATGAAACCCGAAAGGGACCTTAAAATAAAGCAGATACAACCCTCATCTCTTGGGACTTTTGGCTCATTAGCATTGTTTATGCTACATAATTTTTTAATTAAAAAATTGACTTGCCTTACAGTTTTTTTCCACGAACGCACACATCATTTTTTTTTAAACGTTTTGGATCTTTCATTTCCCAGAAGTTGTATGCACATCCCATATGTCACCAGCCTTCTGCTTCCTAGCCCTCTCTGATGGGTTATATTGCATTGTCGTAGGGGAATGGCATTGAACTGTAAATAGGGGTCATTGAGGCTTGAGGAGTGTTTTATAATTAGTATTTATCATAAGTGGTAAATCAAAAGGTTTCCTGACTTTAAAAGCTCAGCCTGATAAAGTGTTGTTATACTTCGGTAGTTGTTTTACAGCAGAATTAATTACTTATTAGCTCCTTGACTGTATGATGTCTAAAACAGAAAACTAATAATATGAAATTTAGAATTCTTGGTCTGAAACAACCCTAGAACTGTGTGACCAACACTCTAGCTGAGATTGCCCTTTCCCTGCCTACTGAAAGAACTCAGTGGAGAAGAAAGATTATAAACAATGTAGATACAGCAACTATTTTTTCTCTCGTTAAGCAATATAAATGTTTAATATTGATTTCAAAGTACTCGACATGTTTCAAATTAATGTTCAGTTGTCATTTTCATCACAATTGGTAAAGAATAAGAACCATAGCATAGATTTAGAGTAAAAACTTCTAAATCCTGACTATATTAGTTCAATGATTTTATAATGATTTCTTCATCTATAAAATGGGGACAATATTGCTAAGAGGATCAACTGAGGTAATTCGGCCCAATTCTTTCCTTGTCTAAGTCCACAATAAACATAACATTATTATTTTTTTAATTTATTATTTATTTTTACACTCACAATTTTATTCCCCTCCCAGTCCACCATCCTACTGTTCCACATCTCATATCTCCTCCCCGCCCTCCTGTCTCCACAGGATGTCCCCACTCCATCCACCCGCTAGACCTCTAAACCCCCTGGGGCCTCCAGTCTCTTGAGGGTTAGGTGCATCTTCTCTGACTGAACTCAGACCTGAGAGTCCTCTGCTGTATGTGTTGGGAGACTTATGTCAGCTGGTCTATGCTGCCTGGTTGGTGGTCCAGTGTCTTGAGAGATCTCAGGGGTCCAGTTTAATTGAGGCTGGTCCTCTTACAGGGTCACCCTCTTCCTCAGTTTCCTTTAGCTTTTCCCTAATTTAACCACAGGGCTCAGCAGCTTCTATTGATTGGCTGGGTACAAATATCTGCATCTGAGTCTTTCGGCTGCTTGTTGGAACTTTCAGAAGGCAGTCATGATAGGCCTTTCTTCTGAGCTCTCCACAGCCTCAGTAATGGTGTCTTTACCTCCCATTGCACTGGATCCTCTTTTGGGCCTTTCCTTAGACCTTCTTTTCCTCAGGCTCTTCTCCATTTCCATTCCTGCAGTTCTTCCAGACAGGAACAATTATGGGTGAGAGTTTTGACTGTGGGATAGCATCCCTTCCCTCACTTGATGCCCTGTCTTTCTGCTGGAGGTGGGCTCTACAAGTTCCCTCTCCCCACTGTAGGGCATTTCATCTAAGGTTCCTCCCTTTGAGTCCTGAGAGTCTCTCACCTCCCAGGTCTCTGGTGTATTCTGGAGGGTCCTCCCAACATCCTACCTCCCAAGGTCGCCTGTTTTCATTCTATCTGCCGGCCTTCAGGGCTACAGTCTTTTCCCCCCACCCAATACGAGATCATGTTTCCCTCTCCCCTCCTATCCCCTCTGTCCCCTTTACCTCCTAGGTCCCTCCCTCTCCCCTTGTAATTTATTTTTATTTCATGTGTATCAGTATTTTGCCTGCATGTATGTCTGTGTGAGGGTATCGAATCATCTGGAACTGGAGTGACTGCAAGCTGTGAGCTGCCATGTGGGTGCTGAGAATTGTACCCTGGTCCTCTAGAAGAACACCCAGTGTTCTTAACTGCTGAGTCATCTCTCCAGCCCCTAACATCTTCAGCTTTCATTGTTATACTTGGTGAATTTATACAAATGTTTATGCGATGTTCCGACCAAGTAATAGTAATGATACCTATTATTAGAAAGCACTTGTTCATGTATGAATTAAATCTTACCACCCTACGGGAGTATACTTAGCACAAAAGTATAATTTGGTGAGAGCAGTGACAGGCAAGCTTCTGTTGTTCCGTAGGTTTGTTTGTTTATAGTTCCACTTCCTGGTTCATCCTAAGGACATGGCATCGGCCACGGCATCACTTAACCTCGGGGAGAAAATATCTGCGGCTGCTTGGTGTCAGTCACCGCATCATTATAGTTACTTTAGGCTTTAAAGGGACTTGTGACCGGACTGAGACTGTCCTGAAGTAAAAGTGAAGCATGAAGCTTTAACCATGCTTTTATTGCCAACACACTTCAGCCCTTTACGACTTTACAGTCAATGTGCTGTGGATCGGTTGCTGAGCCGTTAAGTTCTGTGTTTCTTCAGCTATGCTCTTCTCTCCCCACCACGCAAAGAAAGAATAAAGATCAAATATTCAGTTGTTCCTATAGCACAGGTTCAAGGACGAGCTCCCGTAGAGCGTGGAACTTAAGGAGTGTGAAACATCCTGTGGCTGCAGATGTTCTTCCTCATTGCCTCTCCTCCCCTGCACACATGTATTTTCTTGGCCAAAAGCCATGTAAGGTTGGAAATAACTGGTTATTCTTTAAGTAGTGTTGCTTGTTGCGGTAGTGCAAGTAGAAATTTCAGCTGCTGTGAGGTTTCTTTGCCCCTGCCTGGGATCCCCTGATGCTGTACAAGTGATTGAGCTTGATAGAGCTGCAACTGTGCCCCTGGGAACGGAGCTGCTGGAAGCAGCTGTGGAATGTCTCCTGCCTCCTTCTCCCCTGTGTAACTGAGAACCATTTCAACATCTGCACAGGTCAGCAGGTTTGTCAAACTGAAGCCCGCAGCTACACAGGGGAGTTTTTTTCATAGGAGGTTCTAAAGTTATCTCCGAGTTATAGTTTTGTTCATTTAACTATTTGAAACTGGGAAGGTAAGTTTAAGTTTTAAAAGCATCTCTCTTTTAGGGTTTAGCCTCAAACCTGTTGTACTCAACTGCTTCTTTGAAATTTAAGCATCTTTTGAGTCTTAGGGCATAGCTGTAGGCTGTTGCTGTGCCAAGCTCTGTACAGGGAATGATGGTCTCCAAAGTCCAATTGGTTATGCTCTCAAAGTTAAATTATAATTCTGTTTTAACACAATTTCCTGTCAATTACATACTGTTGAAAACTAATCCCTGAGTTGAAAGATGAAGCGTACAGATGCATTTGGAGAAGTCTCCCATTGACAAGCTGCTCTAAGTGCAAAGCCTTCATCTGAATAAGGCGAGTTCCTGCTCTAGAAAGTGTATTTTTAATAGGAAATAAACCCACAGTGTTTAAGTCTCAACAGTGAAAAAAAAAAACATTGCTTAAAAATTATGTTGTAAGATGTTTCTTGAAAAATGTTTCTAACTCTGTGGGACTGTCAATAGTTTCGGAGGAATTTTTTTTTCAGTTAGAATATTCCAACTTTATTGCAGGGCTTTCTCTTTAATTTTTTGTTCATTAATTTTTAACTAACTTCAGAAAAGAACAGAATAAATTTCTAGATTTCTTTGTTTTTAGGGATTTATAGGGAAATGTATTGTAGGCAGGCTGAAAGTTTTTGGCTTTTCTTCAAGTACTCCAGTGTTTTGCCATCTTTTTTTCTGTTTTATTACTACTTATTAGCATAGGCCAGTTTCATTTACATACATTGTGATGTTACCATAACATACATCTTTTTGCACAACTAATATATTGGCTAAAGTATGTTGAACTGATTAATGACCTAGTAATGAGCTCACAATTTCAGAAAGTATGGTCGGTTTATTATTAGAACTACAGAAAGCACATTTGTCTCTCTGTGAATCTTGAAGGAAAAATAATGCTTGTGAAATAGTCTTAGGAACCAACCTGGCTTTCCTCTTCTCAGTTTAGTGAGCTGTCTGACCTTTTCCCTTTAGTGGCAGGAAATGGTTTATTAATAACAACACGATTTCTCTAGGCACAGGTTGAATTGAATCAGTCGGCTAACAAGACCGGTAACGCCCATTAGTTTATTAACTGTGCCACTTTCTTGGGAATTGAACTTGAAATGTCTCCTGGCAAGACTAGAAGGGAGAAGACGATGTAAAGCAGGAAGACAAATTTCTATTACATTAACCTGTCCCCCCCCCACCCCCGTGTGTGTGTGTGTGTGTGTGTGTGTGTGTGTGTGTGTGTGTGTGTGTGTGTGTATTCTTTGTTTTTCTTTTTTAAATGACAGATTGGACTATTTGGAGCCAGCAGAGGGTGTTTTTATTCTTTGGTCACTCAATTACACTTTAAATTTATTCAGCTCAACTATCTGCATCTAAAATGGAATGTAAAGTAAAATGCTGCTATAAATTGTTCAGTGAAACTATTATGTATACATAAAAGAGACCACTGTTCAAGTACTTAAGTTTGCAGTAGTTTCCAAGCAAGTGAGCACAAATGCAAATTTAATCAATACATGGCTGCAACGTCCCCCAGTCCATTTTAACTTTATTTTGCTCCCATCATTCATAACACCAAGTAATTACCAAGGCCGCGGGGACCTTGCAGTCTCCAGCACTAACACAGCCACAGTGACAGTCGGTTCTGACTTACGTTTTTCCCACTATTTCTTTGGGAGGCATTGGGAAGGTGTCAGTTAACTTCCACAGGACCACTGTGTTTTACACCTCGATATTTTCATCTAAGAAGCCAGTTGGTGTTGTCTTTTAGACAAAGTTACTGAATTTAGTACATGTGATGAAACTGTCTCCTAATAGGATGATGAATATGTTCGCCCATGTAGATGACTAAAGTTAAATTTTAGATGATTTCAATCTCATACTTTGCTGAGAGGATTATCTGAAATTATAAAAGAGAAAGAAAAATTTTTATAAATTATGATCACTATAGTGCTTAATTTTTATTTTTCAATAATGCATTTTTTGTTGAAACCAGAGCTTTGTGCAAGAGTTCTACCTGGTTGTTTATTTTTCAAGACTGCAGATGTATTTTTTAATCTTTGTTACATTATTTTTTAATAGTGATATAAAGTTTTGGAATACAATTTATTTGCCGTGGGTTGCTGTTGACATTGCAAACAAATTTCTTCATTAAAAAAATTATATATTAACCCAATTACATATGATAATATATATAAACACAAATATTTATGAGCATGCAAAACATGTGGATTTGTGTTGGTAGAGAAAAGTAACTCATCCTTGAGAGTTAAAAATATTATCACCTGACTACAACCAGGTGAGACTTTTGTTTCCAGGGTATATTCGGTAGTACTTGCACTGTGTGTGTGTGTGTGTGTGTGTGTATGCGTTCGTGCGTGCGTGCTCAAATGCCAATAGCACTGAGGTTGCGAAGCCTTGGCCACAGGGATGTGTTTGCTCTAGCTCCACTAACCTTTATATCTTGAGCTATGAAGGGCTGTACCTGATTTCCCCATTAGAGCGTTATTTGTGTTTATAGGTACAACATAAATCTTTTAAATATATAAAATATGAGCTACATAGGATGTTCCTAAGTCTTCATAGATCAGCTCAGTTCTTCTGTCACCATTTTGTTCCTAGGCAGTATTGAAAATCTGTTTTAGGGAAATGAGAAAGGCAAGAATAAAGTCAGACACAGGAAACATTTTTTTTTTCCACTCTGAAGCTACTGTAAAGGAAGAGGCCTTTTGAGGTGAAGTCTTGTTATATTCTGTTGTGATAGGGTTGTTGTCCTGACCCTAAAGGGAGAGACTAGACCTCTGGGTTGGGGATGTCCTTCTGCAAAGGGGCCAGGCATCCTAGAGAAGGGAGGCTGAGCAGACCCAGGGTGGCCTGCAGTGGGACAGGTGTCTTGAGGAGTAGAGCTCTGGATTATTTTCCAAGAAGACAACTAGCCGACTAAACTGGTATCTGTCACTGGAGATGGACAGGGAATGTGGAACAGCCTCCAAAAATGATCAACCAAAGGAGTCTTACATGAGTGTACTCTACGAGCCACACTGGTCCTTACCTGTCTGTACAGTCCCTGCTACTGCTGCTAAGGCTTAATTTTCAAATCTTCATTTCTATCTAGAAGAAACTAGATAATGCCGATGTGCATGATAGAATAAATGCTGTGCCTACCCTATGCTTAATTAATAGTGTGATATGAATTTTTATCCCTCTTATACCCACTTAAAAACATATAGTTAACATATTTTAGACGGAAATGGGATTTGTTTGTTTGCTAATTGAGGAACATTCTTTCATTTCCTTTCTTCCTTGGTTTTCTCTTTACTTCCTCCTGCTTGCTTCTCTCATTCTTTACTGCCTTCAGTCTCTTTCCCTCTTTCCATTCCCATTTTTCTTGCTTGCTTTCATTGCCTTTAGCTCAAAAATACTCCTGTGCGCACATTATAGGCCAAGCACTGCTCTTACCTCACCGTGCACACATAAGCCTTGAAGGACGCAGCTACCTTGCCTCTTTGGTCCAACCATTGACTTGTAACCTTTCGTTTCCTCTGTTTTGTCTTATGTGTATGTGTTATACTCACGTATCCTGAGTTCGCTGTTTGTGTTTTTCTGACGTAGAACTCCTGTTAAAAACAGCTCTGTTTATTTCTAACATGACGCTTGTTTTCAAGCCACCTCCTTGTCACTCTCTGCTCCATCCACTGCCTCCTCTTACCTCTGTGTCCCTGCCTCATATCCAGAATGCCTTGCACTCTGTGAGCAACAGATTGTTACAGTTTAGAAAAGGAACTTTGAGGGAAAGACACATCACACTGAGTCCCAGCTTTGCCCCTGAGTGTGAACAGACAGGAAAGGCGGAGACTGCCAGGGCAGCTGTGAACAGAAGCAGGAGAATGTAAAGTGTCATTGACTTTACTTACTGTTTTTTTTTTTTTTTGTTTTGTTTTTTTTATTAAATAAACCTTATTTTTCACTTTACAAAAGAGGTGGAACTAAATGAAGGAACACTTAGGTTGCTGGAGTAAGTTGGACTGTGGATACTGAAGTAGGCCGTGGAGGCTAGAGTGTGACCGTGGAGAAGTGTAAGTCTGGCCAGAGATGAGAAGGGGAAAGCAGAGAGGTAATGTGGCAAAAATAAGATCATAAAATAACTACAAGGTAACTTGATTAATGTCTTAGAGAAGACAGCACATCAGGTTTTTAATCAAGTAGAGTCATTAGAAGATAGATATACCTGAAACAAAGCTACATGGAGAGCTCCAATGTAGGGCAATGGGAATAAATACTACCCAGGCCTGCCCGAGGAAAGCTACTGCGGGGTTATAGTGTCAGGCAATGCAGACTTTAAGATATCAAGTGAGAACACCACTCTAGAATAATAATTAATGGCGCTCACAGATAAAACATTATCTGACTACATACATTTTAAACCAGTAATACAAAACTTAAAAAAAAAATAAATTCCACAATTTAACATTTCTTCAGCCACAGGGGAATGTTTTAACACACTGCTTTCAGAAACTGTCTGGCTAAGGAGGCAGAAATTTAGAAAAAATAGGGAAGATTTGAACAAAAAAAAATTAGTGACCTAAATCTAATATATTTTAAGAGGTATGAGTGAGCCCAGAAAATAGTAATGAATCTCTATTCCTTGAATACACAGAGAACAGTCATGGACACTGATTACTATAAATTCAAATGTTAATTCTCAACAAATTCCAATGCATCATACATAGGCTATATTCCTTACAGGGCCTGGGAATGCAGCCTGAGGTTGAGCACTTGCCTAAAGGGCTCTGGGTTCTGTCTCCATACTGCAGGTGAAAGGGATGATTTTATTATTTTATGAAAGCAATGTAATTTTATTATCCAACATTTATATTAAGTTAGTTAAAAACACCCCAGCATTCTTATATTTGGAGATTGGACAGTGAATTTCTGAATAGTTTGTGAATTAAGAAATCTGAATGGGAATATGTGGTTCTAAGAGAGAATGAATCTGTCCAGATCGAAGTCTGAAGCACAGTGAGCAGTGTGGTAAGGAATGAGCAGGAGAATTAACCCCCTCAAGCTGGAGACGGGAGAGCACCCGGAGTAAAGACTGCAGCCCGTGGTGTCAAGTGTGCCATGGGCGACAGACACAAAGGAAGGACAGGAACGGTGACAAGAAAGAAGGACCTTACAGAAAAGGATACATTTTATTTAAATACCCTAATAGGATCTCTAGAGATTATTAGTTGTTTAGTTTACTTAGTCACTGGATTATAAATTTTCAGGCACATTTATATTTACATTGCTAAAGAAGCCAATAGTGTGCATATTAAAAATTCTGAACTAGAAAGTAAACAAATACCAGCCTAACCAATCAAACCAAAATGCCAACATTTTTAAAGCAAAGAGAAAAATTGTGCTAATGGGGCTTACCCATTAAGATTATTCCTGTGAATCGTAGATGAAGAATCCTAACACTGTGCCAGAACATGAGGTAGTCACACTGTGGTTTGTGTTGTACATAAACCAGCTCCTTATCACTATCACTAAGAAACCTCACCAGCTAAAGGCATTAACTTCTAATTACCTTCATACCAAGCCTTAAAACTGGAGACTTCATATTTCAGATAAGATTTTCTTCCCATGGAAAATATCAACAGGCGAGGGCAGCTCTTGCTTTTGCTTTTGCATGTTTTCAGAAGATAGAGTGTGATAAGGTTTCTAGTTGCCACACAAAAACCACTTGCTTCTTTTAGGTCTCAGAAACACACACACACGCACACATGTGTGCTCACAGCCACACAAACACGCGTCTGTGGAGACATTTGCAGCAGGAGAGTATCATGCCTCACTGTTTGTGCAGATAGGTCAGCTGGGAGTATCAGCTTCCTAAGAGTATCTTGGCTGCTTACTTTAAAGCTGTGATTAATACGAACGGACAGGTTCAACAAAGTGTCAGTGATAAATATAAGCACTCTTCATTTCTGGCCTCAGAAGGGCTGTAGTTGAATAGTGCAAAGCTTTCATCAAAGTGGGAAAAAATCCAAGCTAACTTAATTAAGCTTAAGTGAGGCTTTACCTTGATTTTGTTTCAAAGAAAACATTCATTTATAGATGTGTTCCTTGTTATTAGAACTTCATTAGAGTGCTTACAAAGAGACAACTTCATACTGTTCATACCCACTGCCCCCTTGTCCCTCCTTACAGAAACTGAAATGGTCAGAAAGTTTTCTCACAGAACAAGGAGACTTAGGCTGCGGCGAAGGCATTTTCAAGGTCTTTGGAGATGGATCGATCCCTCCTGCTTCCTAGTCTGGCCCCCTTCCCACATCCCTGCTTCCCACTCATGGGGCTGGGTTCTCTCTTCTGCTTGGTGTACACACACTTGTGGGACTCACTTTGGTCCCTGTTTCATACCTTTTTTGGCCTGTTCACCCTTAGTTTTTTTTTTTTTTTTTTTGTCCTTACTCATCATGAAAATGGCTTCTTCAAAGTCACTGCTCTTCTCCCAATCATCAGTCTTGAGCTTCATATCCAGATACAAAACTCTCATGTTCCTGGCCAGTGTCTTGTCTCGAAATGATCTCTTCTATTGGCTTTCCCTCTTTTATGTCTTGTTAAATATAATATTTATGAAAAGTATATTGATTACTTTTCTAAATGCTATAATAAAATAGCTGACAGGAACAACTAGAGGAGGAAGGATTTATCCTGGCTGCATTGCCAGTATCACCCACTATGGTAGAGAAGATACGGTGGCAGAAGTGGCTTGGGCCATCGCAGCAGGAGTTTGTAGCAAGCAGAGCTCGTTCACGTAGCTGCGAAACCAGAAGCAGATATCACCTCCAGCATCCCATTCTGAAGCGCACCCAGCCCCCAGAATCCATTTTCACCAGCTAGGTCCCATGTTTGAAAGGTATCACAGTCTCCCAACTCAGCACCACTGACTGGAGACCAGTCTTTCAAACAAGGGAGCCTATAGGACCTCTCAGACTCCGTGTACAAGTGAGCACTTGAGCACTCCAGTGAGCACCAATGCCCGGGGGCCGGTTGTCTCAGATCATTTGTTTTCTAGTCAAACTTGTATTTCTTTAGTAGTGATACTTTCTGTGTCTTACCTTTATGCATTCTCTTGTTACGTAGCCCACTTATTCTTCATATATGTATTGAAAGCCCACTGAGTGCCAAATTCTCACGAGAGTGCAGGGAATTTAGGCATAGAAATGATGGGCTTGGGGCTGGAGAGATGGGTCATTGGTTAAGAGCACTGACTGCTCTTCCAAAGGTCCTGAGTTCAATTCCCAGCAACCACGTGGTGGCTCACAACCATCTGTAATGGGATCTGATGCCCTCTTCTGGTGTGTCTCAAGACAGCTACAGTGTGCTCACATAAATAACGTAAATAAATCTTTTTTAAAAAGAAATGATGGGCTTATTTTCTATTAGGATAAATATTAAGCTGGATATGTAGTGCTTACAATCCTGTATTCCAAAAATTGAGGCAGGAGGATAGTGAGTTCAAGGCCAACCTGGGCTACAAAAAAGGAATGACCTGTGACAGAGCTGATTACACATTATAGTAAGAACACCAAGCTGTGAGGTAAGAGGGTGACTTGAGAAGGAATGGCTACTTCCGTGTCAAAGGAAGAGATGGCGTTTAAATGGAAACCTCTTTGGTAAAACTGGAAAGCAGAAAAAACCAAAGTTCTTCCTGGCATTTCTGTTAGAGCACCAAGCCATAGGTCTGAGGTACCGTGCATTTGAGAGAAGCAGAGACCCCAGGGAGCCAGGCAGAGAGCCTGGAGGCAAGAGTCAGCTGAAGCAGGACCTTTGCAAGTGGCGTTTGAAAGGCATTTGCTGAGTTCCTAAAGTGAGACGTATAGGACAGTATAAGGTCACTCAGTCCATCAGACTCTCACTGTGGTGCAGCTAATGAGAAGAAATCTGGGGATTTGAAAAGTTCTCCTTTCTCTACATTCTGTCTGGCCAACTCCCAGTCCTCACCCCCACCCCCATCTGTTTCTGTTAACAGAACCAATGGTCACTCAAGTAGAGAGTGTAACATGCCCCAAACTCAGTCTTGAATCCTTCCTGGATCATCATGCGCCCTCCTCAGACTAACTGCCAGCTCCTCTAAGTTCTTCCTCTGAAGTCTCCTCTCCTGACTCCTACATTCAGGCTTTCGTGCTTTTTCCCCTAGATCCTCATGGCTTCCATCACCCCGATAGTCCATCCTACATACTGATAATAAATGGGCTCTCATATATCATGGCCGTGGTAACCCCTCGGTTGGTAACGTTTTCTCATGGCCAGGCCCTGAGCCCTCTCCACAGTCCAGCTTACATCTATCTTCCAGCCTCAGACAGACCAAACTCTCCCCACTTTTCATGCTTCTCCTCTTCGTCCTGTTGCCCTGCACCGAACGGCTGTGCTAAGTTGGTGAACTCCCAGCGAAATGACAAATACATACAATGATTTGCCTTTTTTATTTTTCCATCCCCACAGCCCATGATCCCTCTTTTCTAATATGCGTTATATTAGATATAGTATTAATGCTAAGCTTGCAGATTAATAACCTAGATTCTCAAATACACCTTAAGTGGACTGTAGGCACAAATATATGAAATATAACCACTACAAAGTAAAAATTCCGCATTCTTTCCAGCTCCAAAGTCTAACGTAGAACATATTTTCTCTTTCCACACTTGCCTCAAGTCTTCACAGTCACTGCATCAAGAACAATAAAAATTTGCCTTTGGTTTCTGTTCATTTACACGCCATTCTGTTTTAGTGGTATAAAAATAGCATTTTCTCTAACCCACTTGGCTAGAGCTTTGAGGTGATTCCATTATGAATAATTAAGATGACGATATAGTTCTGTATATTTCTTGGGCACAATGCAATGTTTTTGTAAGAATAGGATGGCACAGTGCCACACACTGACATATATAATGACAAATGCCATATTGTCATACCTACCGCTGTTCAGGATGAATCCAGAACATCTAATCTCAGTGTGCGGACGATGCATATAAACTTCAGAACTCCTCCAAAGATCACTTAACAAGGGAGACACTTGCAAGACAAGGGAATGCAGACATTTCGTGCATGATCTATTTCTGTTCCTCTAAAATGCAGAGAACAGCCATCTGTCAACTGTAGGTTAGTGCACATACCTACACAGAGGGTCTCTGCAGCCTGAAGACTCACATCTGACCAGTCTGTTGGGATGCATAGCCTCTCTAGTTTCCACAAGCTGACTTACCTCGCTTTTGCAGTCCTTTCCCAACTTGGGGTATTTTGCTCACCCTGTCATGTGCATGGCAAGACAGTTGCGTTCTCCCTTCCATGTTCACTTTTGCACTTGGTCTCCTTACTTTATCTAGTCCCAGGTCAAATTGCGCTTACCCAGAATACCTCTTCTGCCTGTCCCAGCTTGAACTGCCTCTGCTTCTCCAAACTTCCATAGCACTATGACTTTGGAATGAATCACGTAGCCCTGGGTTGCTTTTTCTAATCACTAAACCTTGTCATTTTACTTTGCATACAGCTATTTGGCAGGTATAAAAATGGTTGTTATAAGTGGCTAAGAAGCAACCCTTGTGTTACTTGCACATCCCTTAGATAGTGCATTCTTCCTCAGCAGGAAACAATACCTTCAGCGATACAGAGCCTTTAGTTGGTGGACTCTTTAGTTAAGTAAAGAGAAACCAAGAAGGTATCTTAAGATAGGTCTTGTGCCAATAGCATCAGTCATCACAGAAACTAAAAGAATGATTGCCACATTGTGTGCCGTCGATACTGAAGCCTGCCTGATTGCCCAAAACGTCACTGGACTTTAGCATTACCATCTAGGGAGCATAGTCTCAGAAGAACTTACGTAATCGAATCCAGTGAGTGATGAGAAGCTCTCATTTCACCAGTCCTTTGTACCACTGAAGATGGATCATCTGTCCTTAGCAACAGGGCCTACTTGGGTTACCAGTCCCTTTGGTGTGCTAGTCATCTCAAATGAGGCATTCCCCAGGAAATGACATTCTGCTCTGTGCCCACTCACTCATTAAAGGCAGTAGGAAGAGAACATGTAAAGAGCACAGGACTGTAACTGAGTTTTGAAGGCTACCATCTGGGAATGTGTTGTAACCAGTATGCAAATGATAAGTTTCCAGTTTAAAAACAAGCTTAAATATGGAGTCGCACAAGCAGCTCAAGTAGTGACTAGAGAGAGGCTTAGGCAGTACTTCTCCCGGGAAATATTCTTGGAGGGCTGTGAGGAGGAAAGCCTAGGAGCAGCCATGGACTGCTTGAGTTTCTGTTTCCTGTCTTTCCCATGCTTTCCTTCCATTAGCCACCGTCCTCTCATAGCCTGAATCAATCTTGAACCTGATTCCACATTGCCCGTTACATTCTCTCCACCACGAACCTTGTGCCTTCCCTTCCTTCTTTTCTGTCTCAACTTGTCTTACATCTCACTCAGAACTGCCTGAAGCATCCCAGTGACTAACATCCATAAATAAAGCCAGGTATGATGGCACACACCTCTAACCTTACAGGCAGAGGCAGGGGGATCTCTGAGTTTGAGGCCAGCCTGGTTCACACTTTGAGTTCCAGGACAGCCAGGACTACACAGAGAAACCCTGTCTTGAAAAAAAGAGTCCATAAATAAAATATTATCTATTCCCTTGTCACATAAGAATTAGGTGTAAATGACAGTAACCCCAAAGCATGTAGAGATAAGTAAACTTGAACCCAGTTATTTTATTCACTCTTTCATGACAGCTTAGCAACCATTTAAAGGCATTTGGAAAAAGTCGTCTGTTCTAATCAGTGAGAAAGGGGGAGCTGAAAATATAAAATGGGAAAACTAGAGACAAAAAAACTTGGGTTTTTATAATTCAGTTAAATTAGTTGTGGGATACACACACACACACACACACACACATACACACTCACCACTCAGCAGTTTTTAGTCAAGCAGGCTCTGTGCTAGGCACCAACTAGTCTTGATGGCATTAGTCATAGTGTGTTAACCAAATGCCTTAGTTCGGATTTTACTGGTGTGAACAGGCACCAGGACTAAGGCAATCTGTATAAGGACAGCATTTAATTGGGGCTGGCTTACAGGTTCAGAGGTTCAGTCCAGTATCATCAAGGCAGGAACATGGCAGCATCCAGGCAGGCATGGTGCAGGAGGAACTGAGAGGTTTACATCTTTATCTGTCAGCCTCTAAGAGAAGACTGGCTTCCAGGTAGCTAGGAAGTGGGTCTGATAGCCCATATCCACAGTGACACACCTACTCTAACAGGGTCACACCTTCTAATAGTTCCACTTCCTGGGCATGACATATGCACACCATCACACCAAGGATGAATAAAACAGAAGACCAAGAGAAACCAATTAGGAGTAAAGCCCCAAACCAAGCCTGTGGCCGTAGACAAGGTCTCCAAGGGCCTGCATCTGGAAGTGGTTTGTGGTTGTAAGCACCACTTTTAGAGCATACTGAAGATGCAAGTAAAACAAAGATGCCTTGAGCACACTGGGATGTGGGCAGCTGGTGTTCTATTTGGCCAGAGGGTTGCAGTTCACTATTACAGCCAAGTGGAAATGTCTACTCATGGAAACATTCAAGAAAAGGTTCACAAATAGGAATATTTGAGAAATAACTGTCAAATTGCCTTAACATTTATACCTGCTTTTGTTTTTGTCCACCTTACACACACAAAAAAAGAGACTTCCAAAGGAAGTGGTGGAAGGAACCCCATCGCTTGAGACATTAAAAAGCAGAAGCTCCAGAGCCCCAGGAGACAGCCACAAGGGATCCATCCAACTATAGGAAAGCAAGGGGCCAAGCTACTAATGTTAATGTAGTTCCCATCTCTAGCTTGGCCAAGGTATGAAAAGGAAGATTTACATTCATTTGACCTTCCTAATTTCTCACACCTGAATTGTGTGTTTACTTGGCTGTTCTTCTGGTTCTATGGACCATCAGCATGTCAGGTTTCCACCGACCTCTGAGGCTGTGTGTGCCCTGATCCTTTCTAGAGGCTTCCCTCCACGATGATTCTGCTCTTGCTAGCGCCTCAAGGGTTTTACAACTGTGTCATGTTTCTTGGCTTGGAAACACCATACTTGAGGTTATAGGTGTTTATACGAACTTGAAGTTTTGATTTCTCACTGAAACCTCAACACTTGCTGGTGGCTTTCCTGGAGTGGTGGAGGTCTTACCTCTCTGTTCCTCTCAGGCCCAAAGTTTTGTCTCAGACATTTAAATTGCAGCCTCTGACCCACCCTGCACAGGCAATCTGTCATTTGGGGAAAGCAGAAAAAGACAGGTTTGTTTCAGTTTGGCCACTGACCAGATTGCTACTAAAGGTTACATTCTTCACCATGAGTAATTGATTGATTACTACAGAAACTCTGCAGTAGAGGTTTAATTATAATCATGTGATTTATAAACTTTAAGTTAGATAAACAACATTTTGCATGTTTACTAAAGGCAAGACTCCATGCTAGGTCTATCTGTCCTTTCTGAGCACTGATGATCTTTATTTAATTATTTCTTGACAAAAAGGAATACTTGTTAGATTTGTGATAAAAGACCTTAATAAGTCTGTTGGCTTTATGAAATATGTTATCCTAAATGGCTTCTTAATACAGTTTAGGGTACAAATGCTGTTTTTGTTATATAAAGGTTTACTGAAAATATTGTAGTAGAGACACATCTTGATCTGCATGCAGGTTTTAGTTTTATATATTCATAGTAATACATATCTGCATTTGAAGTCTCGTTAAGTTAGATTAATGTGGTAATTTTGGGATATGTTGTAAAAACGGGGTTGTCATTCCAATCAACTGAAGCCCTAATTTAAATAACTTATTTTATTTCTTGTGCCAATCAATCTTTTACTTGCAGGAAAATCAAACCCATTGTTTTAAACTATCTATTTGTAAAACTCACATGGCATAAACATTATGTGACAGAAGTTGTTTGGGATCAAGAGAGAAAATATCATCTCAGAGAAATAAGTCATCTGGGAATAGGATTTAAGAAAGCCCACACAAAGTAATTTTATTTGTATCATGGCTTCTTTACTGTTGGCTACATCTGTGACAGTCAATTTTATATTAAATAATAACAATATTTGTTTATGCTTGAATGTATATTATAGTAAATACAGATTTTTACTCAGCATATGCTTGTCTGGAAAGACTGTTGTGTTCATGATACACTTAATGGGCAGTTATAAAGAAACGTTGACATGTCATGTCTAAGAACACTCAGCTGCCACTTGCTATCAAAATTCAGTGTCAGAATTTTCATGTTATCCTCAAATTTTGAAAAAGTGCAACTTTGGGAGGTCAAAAATAGCCACAAACAATTTCATTTAATTGGAACTAATAGAAGCAGATGTTAGCATCAGGCACAGGCTGTAGGGGGTCATGGGTATTTTATGATAGTATTGTAATGAGTGAGCTATGGAGAAAATTCTCTGTTTGCAGCAGTTATTTCAGGGTTACAGTCTCATTTTCTTTATTTTATGAGCATTGGTGTTTTGCCTACAAGCATATTATGTGAGAGCATCAGATCTTGGAGTCATAGACAGTTGTGAACTACCATGTGGTTGCTGGGATTTGAACCCCAGCCCTCTGGAAGAGCAGTGAGTGCCCTTAACTGCTGAGCCATCTCTCCAGCCCCTGCAGCCTCATTTTCGGGGACTAATACAATACAAATACTGAGATGCTTTGTTCTGTTGAAGTGATACACCGTATGTAGTTCTTAACCTGCTGGCATCTACTGTAAGAAAGCTATTGTGCATGGCGACCCTTTTGACCAATGAAACATGCGTGCTGTATGTCTACGATTGTTTGTCTCAGTATTTGGAAATGCTCATGAGACAGGCTCCTGCTGAGTTTTGGTCCCTATGTCATCAGTGCTCAGAGTGCACATTGTCAGTTGTTTAAACACTGTTGAATCCGCTGTGGGTTGGCAAGAAGCATCTGGGAGCCAGACTTTTCCTGTGGACATGTGCCAAGTCCTGTATTGTATTTCCTCACTACATTGGACTGTATTGAGATAATTTTTCTTCTTGACTTTTTAAATCCAGAAATTGTTTTCCAATACTAAGTAAAGGGTCATGTGATAAAACCATTTTCAACAAAGCTACCTGAATTCTATAACCACTGGCTGATAACTACTTTTCTTTAGGCAGAATGGGAGAAGCTAAGTGCCACAATTACACAGCATTTCAACAGTCAGCATTACTCTCCTAGGTGGACTAGAAGATCAAAAGAGTTTATGTTGTCATTTTATTATTGTCTTTAAATTGATGATTTACTCTAAGGAAAGACAATAAACATTGAGTGTTTCTCTAAATATGATAGTTGGACAGGCCATTAAATTTACATATTTGATTGCATTATTTAATTAGATGAAAATAAAGCCCTAAATTGTACCTTAATATGGTGTATATAATTATAGCATAACATTTTATCAACTAAAAGTATCAGGATTGATTTATTAAGTGTCATACTTACACTAACAAATAGTCTTTAAATGGTTTGGATCTGAGGATGAGAAACCAGGAGTGCTTCCTTATACCAGAAAGCATGCATAGCGTTGGGTTGGCAGCCCTGGCACTGTCTAGCCCTGCCTCCCTAAAATGGCAGATATTTGTCCTTGCAAGTTGGGAAGTTGAAATTTACTAACTTTTCTACTCTGATGCAGTGTGTGACCTTGAGAAAAAAAATCAGTTGCAGCTTGCCTGCCATGTACATTCAAAATGCCTTGGCTCTTTTACATAAAATGATTTGTTTATGTTGGCTTTATTTCTGGAATCCAAGGACGAGAAAATTCCAAATGAGAGTTCAGCCTGTTCCTTTAGGGAGCCAAACCCGAACAAGGGTTTTATTTTTTAAGCTCAGACCTATCCTACATGCTTGGAAGATTCTCAAATGCTGTTTTTCCGGAGACCTCCATCCGATGAGCTTTATATGTCTCATCTCCTTTCTCCCCACAGTTCTTCCTTGATTCTTAGGGGAGCCCCATTCTGCAGAAATACTGTGGTTTCATTATAAAATACTTATAACTAATTCATCTCTATGCCAAGAAAATACCTCTTACCTTAAAATTGGAAGCTCCTTAAATTGCCACTCTGAAATCTACGCACTAGATTTCTTCCTTCCTTTCTTTTTAATGCCTTACTGCAGTCGAGTGTAGTAAGAGCTAGAGCTATCTTCTTCAGGACTGATGAGTCTCCCGGGCTCTGCCTACGATGGAAGCTGCTTGTGGCTCTGGCTGCTTTGGGCCCCTTCCTGTGTCTTTCATCGGGAGGGAAGTAATGGACGCGATTTGTCCATTTGCAAGCTGCTTTCCAACAGAAAGAAAAATGTGAGGGGCAAATGCCAAGCATTCCATTTTCTGTGGCCATTACAAAATTGACTCTTCTGTTTTCAGCAGTGGACACTGCCTTCAGGAAGGGTATTTTATTCCAGACTGCCAGTTAGCCATGTTATTCTGTCACTGAAGAGTGTTAAAAACAAGAATATGTGTCAGTACGACATGGTGAGATTATCTTTCTTGTAAGTTCTATGTGATGTCAGGAGGCTAAAGTGCTGGCTAGTTAATTAACACGCGTGTGAACAAGTGATGTATGTAGAGTGTTAAACTGACAGGAAGAGCTCAGGTTCGGGAAGCAGACTACCCAGGTTCAGTCTGGCCCTCCTCCTTGCAGCTGTATTGTGCTGGAACTGCACTGGCCATTGACATGCTTCTATGCGTCTACTTCTTCCTCCGCAAATGGGAATAAGAGTGCAGCCGCCGCAGACGGCTTTGAGGACCGAGAGAGTTAAGTGTGAAACACCTAGTAGTCACCACACAGTCAGCCCTCAGAATATCATCATAATGACCACTGCTGTTTCAGTATACAGCATGTTGGGCACTTTACTTCATTTTGTCCCCAAAGTAATTCCCTAGGGTACACTTTATCAGGTTTTGTTTTCCAGGTGAGAAATTTGAAGTTGGTCAGGTTTGATGTGGCTGAGTGGAAAGCTAGAGAAAGGGCACGACCTCTGGAGCAGGACCTTTGCATTTTGTGTAGTTTCGTTGACTCTGAGAGCATAAATGAGACAAACTCCTGCTTAAATAATTTCACTTTGTTTCTGTTTGGCGAGGCATACAATGTTTTCAAATCTAAAAGGTAAATAATATTTGAAGATACAGAGTTATGATTGACTTACATTTGCATGATAATAGAACACTGAACTTTGGGTTTTGTTTTGTTTTGAGATAGGGTCATAGCCAAGGATGTCATCCTCCTGCCTCCACCTCCTGAGAGTTGAGATTAGGGAATGCACCACCGTGTCTACTTTCTGAAGTATTAGACCTGAATGTAAGGCTTCATGCATGCTGGACCGGCATTCCTCCAGCTAGGCTGGGCTGCTGCTGGAACACTCAGCCTTGTAAAAGTCATCTGTAAGGAGATATGGCTGCAGATAACAGGCTCTTAACTGTTGTGCCTGGACCAGCAGCATGGGCTGGCGACTTGCTTGTGCAGAGATTCCCCAAATCTATTGAAATAGAATCTTTATGTGTGGACTATAGCCTCTGAATTTTTAACAAGACCCATAGGTATTTCTGACACCTTTTTGAAGACTTAAGAGCCAATGAATGCCCTGGGTGAACAACACATCTAGGGGATAATTAATGGGATGTTAATGTGGTTCATAAATACAAAGTTATGTGTTACAGTGAAAATGTACAATAGTAATGGAAAATGCAAGTGGTACTGATTATTGAGAACTGTTTTATAAATATTAAATATTCACTACTGCATGCTGTCCTTTCCGTTCCTTGGACTAAGGCTTTCTAGGCATCCGGAAGCTTTTATTGTTGGATACAGCCAACCGAGACCAAAGAACTGAGGGACTTCGAGTGACTCTGGCCCTGATGAGGATGGTTAATTTTTTTATACCAACACCTGGGGACCTTCAGCCAAGAAGGAATAATACAAGAATACATAGGAGTAGCCGTGGCTATGGTTAATAATATTGTCTTAGTTAGTGGATAAAGCGTTTGATGTGTACATTGAAGATCAAAGTTGGAGTCCCAAGTACCCATGTGGTCTCATGCATCTGCAGTCCCAATGTCCCTTTCTGCAAGATAGGAAGTGGAGACAGGAGAATTCCTGGGAGTAAATGGTTTAAACAGCAACAAACAAGAGACTCTATGTCAAACAAGGTGGAAGCAAGTTAGCCTTTGACCTCCACGCACCAATACCTGCTTACATGTACTGTCTCTCTCTTTCTCTCTCTCACACACACATAAAAAAACAATGCAGAGGTGAAGATCAGGTAATAAGCAATTATACTGTCCTTCCTTCTTCGGATAAAGACTACATGTGAAAGCAGCAATGGAAATAAGTGGGGCTGAAGGGCACAGGGAATAAGTAGGGACATTGTTCAACTCTATCCCCAACTTTACTTGTGGAGAGGGAGAGTAGCTGTCATCCTAATCTGTGATAAGCAGTGGGAAGGCGGGTGGCAGCTGGGTATACTGATAGACTTAAGGCAGATGTCAAAACTACAGAGAAACAATAGGCAAAAGATATGCTATTAAAGCCCGTAAGTATTTTAAACTACCGTTTAGATTTTAATTACAAACAATACCAATGAGGGGAAAAGGTCAGGGGATGAAAATCCACCAGTTTCCTTGTGGTGTTTAATGATGCAGCTTTGGCAGAGACCTATGAAAATAGCTGAAACTCACAGACTATGATCAGTATAATAAAAATTATACAATAGCACATGCTTTGCTTCTAGACTTAGGACAATAGCTCAGAGAACTCAGCTCAGCTTTTGTGTTATTTACTCTTTCCTGTCAGAATTAGTCTCTAACTGCTAATATTAGTGAACAGTAACAGACGCTCAAGTGGAATACCTAGGTAGCCAAATCCATCTAACTTTGATTCAACAAGCATTCTTAGAAACCATTTCATTCCCACCCCCTGTGCTGGTCTGTGGTAATCCAAGGAAGCTCTCTGGAGCTCATGCTGCAGGAAGGTTGGCTAGGAAACAGACTTTGCAACGAGTAGGATACAAATGTAGGTCTTAATGCATCCTGGAGCACACAGGGAACCTGGCTTGTTGCCTTCTAGGAGTGGGGAAAGTTTCTTGGTTGTGGGATCAGTGGAGCCATGTCTTCTAATTCAGTACAACCTTTATTTGGCTTCTGGCCCAGGTAAAACTACATCACAGAAAGACCTGAAAATGAAGTCACTGAACTGCCAATCAGGAGTTCTGTGCAGAATGAGAGAGCAGTTAGAAGTATATGGAGACTCATAATAAAACTTTGAACTTCTTTAGAGATTAAAAGTTTGTAGTGTCTGCCTTTGGGCTGAGATAGACTTTGAGAAGCTTATGTTACAGCTTATTTGTGAGTGAATTTGGGGCTAAGCTCATGAGGAAAATCTCCCAGTGCCGAGGGCTGTCTGTGGCCCACAGTACTGGTTACAAGCTTCTAAGAGTCTAGTGTTTGCTTGAAAGCTTAAATTCTATCATTGGAATTAAATGCGGTCATTCATCTTTCCAGAGCATTCACTTTATTTCTGGGACAGCATCTGCCAGATTCTCAGGCCTGGGTAACTGTCCTCTGCCAGTCATTTAGGTTCCTTACTTGGTGTCCATGAAGCAGAGCAAACAGCCAGGCTGTAGCATGTGAGCCCTCTACTTGTTAATAGGAATTGTTGTAGGCACTTGAAGATCAAATGAGATAGCCATATTAGAGTGAAATAATTCAATCACTAACTTAACTATTGATTAGGTGATTTCCTTTTTTACTAATGAAATTTTTTTAATTTATTTATTTTTATGTATGTGAGCACACTGTAACTGTCCTCAGACACAATGAAGAGTACAATGGATCCCATTACAGATGGTTGTGAGCCTCCATGTGGTTGTTGGGAATTGAACTCAGGACCTCTAGAAGAGCAGTCAGTGCTCTTAACCACTGAGCCATCTCTCCAGGCCTTACCTAACGAAATTTAAACAATCTACATTGACAATTTATTCTCTAAGAAGAGATTAAAATAATTTATAAATAACATATACATTTAGGAGAAGAAACATGGGTATAATGAAATACATATGCATTTGAGATATTTAATAAGCCATTTTAAAGAGAAAACTCTACTAAAGGAAGTATAGCCTACAAGATATCAATAGTGGTTAAATTAGTATAATTAAAAAATTTTTTTCTTTTAACTTATTGCCATTTTTCTATCTTTTAACAATGTGTAAATAATACTTTTTATACTTAGAATAATAAGAAAAAGTTAATTTACAGTAAAAAGGAACTGTAATTGTATCATAAATGCAGAACCAAAACAAACCTTTTATAATAGAAATCACTTAATTTGACTTTCTTAGCTTAATAAAAATTTTATTTCTAAACTTAACAAATCTGTAAGGCAGCAAAGAGTCTTTTTATTACACCAGGGTCCATATTTTATGAAGTTCCCATGCAGAGTGCTGGGCGCAGGGTAGGCTACACTTGACCCAGTTTCCTGGAGAGCTCATTGTGACTGCCTTCTCTGTCATCTTAACTGTCTGTTCATTTTGAACTTTAAGCATAGGCACCTCCGTATATGTTTATAAAACTCATATGGTTTTAATTTGGCTTTATCTTTTAATGTAAAACTGTTAGTTTTATTCTATTATTTTTTTTGTCCGGCTTATTGAGAATTTTATACGAGTACTGTGTTTATATCATTTCCTCCTTCTCCCTCCACCTCCTCCTGTGCCTCCGTTACTCCTCAAAGTCATAGGCTTTTATTCTTTAATTACTATTAGTGTACACACACACACATACACACACATACAATATATATTTATATATACACAGCCTGCTGAGTTCATTTAGGGCTGATATTTGTATATAGTTAGGGCTGACGGCTTGGAACTGGATCCCCTATGAGGGACCTGTTGCTGGAGACAACTGGCTCTTTCTTTCTCGGCGGCCATTGTTTGCCTGGAGCTCTTGAAGTTCATGTGGAGCCCTGTTACATCCCCCTGTCCGTTTTAGTAAAAACATATAATGCTGTTGCTATTGTATATGTTGGCCAGCTAAATAGAAAAATCTTTTTGAAGCATCGTATATATACCAATGTTCGGACCTACAAGCCTTTTTGGACCTCACTCTAACTCATTGTAAACCTTTGTATCCCTGTATGTGTCATTTTGACTATTTTTTTTTTAACAACCTTTCCTTTGGCCTTCATAGTGTACCAGAGCTGGAGAGAGAATACAGGGCAGGGCATCATGTGTGTAGCTCTCCCCACTGTTGTTCCCATTTTTTACATCATATATAGGGCTAACATTTTGTGTCTTCAGTCCCCACATGCCACACCTTCATCTGTTCAAGGATGGACGCTTTGCTTACAGTGCCTTAGAGCACAAGCTCTTGATGTTCAGGTTGGCTTGTGGCTTCAACATGGGGGGGTGAACATCTTTTGGATATCTTGTATAGAAATAGAAAGATGCCTCTTTCCCATTTTCATGTGATCATGATTCTCTTACTAAATGCGAAGAAGAAAAGAAGCATGCTGACATGGAAACAAATCCGTTTTCAGTTATGACTTATTAAAAATTGTACCAAATTTTGGGTTCTATGTTAGGGATGTTTGAGGGCGTGAAAAGCCGGACAGGGCCAGGAAAACAGAAAAGACAAAGCAACACATGTCTAGAATTACAAATTGTTATTCGTTATAAAAAAGATGCCTTGATAGAGTGGCTGACAGTGTAGTCTGGCCATCTCTGTTAAAACGTCTTCCATGTCCTTAAACAGCAGATACTTTAGAGAATAGTCCACTCATAAAGTGAAGGGTGTATGTGTGCACACGCACATGACACACGTGTAAATGTTCAAATTCACATCCTTTTACTGCAGTTACTGAACAATACCCTCAGCAAGTTCAAATGTTAATGAAAGCCAAAGAAGAGACGCCAAGGCTTACTAGCATATGTCTGAAGTTTGACCCTCTGTCACATATGACCTAGCTGGATGCCACCTGAGCAAGTTATTCAGGCTCCACAAACTTCATTGTTTGCATTCATAAAATAATGAGGATGTAAGTGCCTAGACTTGCCTTGTAGAATTATTGGGGTATTTAGCTACATCATGGATTTAGACATGGATAGTATGGGCAGTGTGGTTGATTAAGCAAAAGCTACTACTCTTGAGAAAAAATACATGATTACATAATCAAATGAAGCCAGGAACTCTATTTCAGTTCATCTTTTTGTCTTTTAAAAAAATACATTGTGAGAGTTTTATATACCCTTCCAATTGAGTTACAAATACATTGTAACTGAGGAACCAAGACATTGTTTTCTGAAAGCTGTCAATGAGAAACATAATTATATGTGAGTCAAATAAGTTTCTTGGGCTGCCTGCCTTTCCCTGGAAGAGACTACAGAGTCAGCCTTGGCTCCTGAACTCACTCACTGTGCTGGGTGCTAACCAAGTATCTGTAGCCTTTCTCAAGCATAATGTTTGCAGCAGTTTTCTTTTTGATTGTTTATCCTAAAAGTAGGAACATCGGTGAGCTAGACACACATAGCTGCACAGATTTGTGATCCTTATTATGATATTAATCTATTTGCTAGGAAACTAGATCAATGTTCGTTTTAAATAAATTAATGACAAGGAGAAGGGAAGTCTCCACTTTTTTACACTAAGCATTTCTCAGCTTCGCAGCATGGATTTTCCTAAAAAGATTTGGAAAGATGTGACTATCTTGTCCTTTCTCGACTCAGGAGGAGGCCAAGCAGCCATTAAAAAAGAAACGGCTACAGTTAGGCTTAGGATTGTGTAGGTCAGATGGCTTCTGGAAGGTTCATATTTCTGACAGGGTTTAAAGTTGAAGCCTTTCCTGACCAGCAGACATTGCTAGAACTGATTAGCAGGTGCTGCCGGTATCTGATTACCCTCAGCCCTTAGCTTGCTTTCTTTTCATCTTGTCTGTTCACAAAACAATCTCTGGACGATTCTTCTAACACTGTGTGATTGGAATAATAACTTCGTGTGTCAGAGAGTTTCGTGCTGCAGCTGAGAGGCGTGTAAATACAAGCTGCTTGTTTGCAAGAAGCTTCCAGATTTGCAGTATGATTGCTATGGAAACCACATAATGAAAACCTTATAACCATCTGTGTGGTTTGATGGATTTTACTGCATAGCTGAGCTGTTTTTGTTTACTGTTATTAAAATGTTGAATGGAATATATTAACCCATAAACATTGGCTATTTGAGGTATTAATTAGTATTATGTAATGACATTATGTCTCAGCACAGAAATAAAATATGTTTAATAATAAATCTAAGCACAATAACATGTGAATGTATGTATTTCTAATATGGAGGAAAGGTAATTATTGCCTGGAATTTTGGTTATTTGTTCTTCTGCAGCTTTTAGTTAGTGGTCTGGCGAGCTTTGCACTGTTAATAAGTGAACGGTAGGACTTGCGCGGGCTTGGGATCATTTTTTTCACAGTATTTAGTCAGCACCTTCCTTTGTGCCAGGCTCTAGTCAATATTCACTGTGAATATTATCCTCTAAAATTAAAAACAAACAAAATCTGAGTTTGTCTTTTATGTGGAAGCTATTTGTATTGTTAGGCCAAGAAGAATGAACTGTTGAATATTATTTAGAACACTTGATGGATGGGTTGCATAAAGTTTTCACCTAAAATGTCAGTATAGTTTTGAAATGCAGACAGACAACACCGCAGAAGCATCTCATGCTCCACGGCACTATTTACAAGAACCACCTCACCCAGGCTTTGGTTTGCTTGCTCTACTGTAAATAACGGCGCTCAAACATTTTCTCATTTTTCTGATGATTTAGTAATACATATCATGGAGGCAAAGTTTTCCCACACCAGTTCAATCCTTAGCATATACTATAGACACATTTTAATAAACTAAAAATAAATTTGTGGTAATGAATTCTTCGAAAATTATTGTTAACTTTGCCAAGAACATTTTCCATTTAATTATTACAACTATTTTGTATGGTATTTTGGTGCTAACATTGAATGGTGAGTCTAAATGCCAGTTTCTTCTTAAAAGCCAAACTAGCATTTACTACCTAGATGTGGCTATCCTGTGCTAAGGACAAGCACCCTGTGGTTTTTACCCCCAACAGTGGATTTGTGACCAGGCTGGAGAGAGAATGGGTACAAAGGAAAGAGAAAGGCAAGGCAAGCTCTGTCTTTCACTTTAAAAAATAAATGCACCATCTGTGAAAAAAAAGCGTAGGTGGGATTAACTGTAAATTTCTGCCTGTAGAGTTTATGAGAGAATAGCCCATAAACAAGCCGCTTGTGATAAGTAGTCCTTGAGATTTGGCCCAAGTAAGATGACGGTTGTTAAAAGAAGTGTCCCGTATTAAATTACCGAGGCTAACTCGGCAATGTGTGTGAGGACAAATTGTTCCAGCTGCTCCTTATTTTGAAGCTTTTATTATTTTGTCAGAGTTGAATTATATAAACTCAAACCACTTACATTTGACTTCTAAGCACAGTAACCCTAAAGCTTATTTCAAATCCTGGTGTTGATTAATCACTGGTTAAAATATACAGGGGACTTTTCTAATATGCTACAGTTAGTTGCCCTTTTCTCTGATATTAACCCTGTCCACTTGCAAAAACAAGTCTGTGTTCCCCCCAACAACAGATTATCTGAGCCAACCTCTTAGTGATGATATATCCATTTGTCCATTAGTCTCAAAACCTGAGCCTTAAAACGTCTAGGAAGGCAGGCACAATGCTTATCAACTCTGGTTCCTCCACCTCTCACGCCATCTCCTTCCTGTTTCCTTTGCCCTTACAGTTCAGGACTTCCTTCCTCTTTATCTAGACTCCCCACGCCCTTCGTCCAGGCTGACGGAGACAATGGGATTTAGTGATCGTTTCTAAAGCAATTTCAGTCCTGCCCCGTCTGCTCAGAGACCTCGTAAGGCTTTCACTGCCTACCAAACTGGAGTCTGCAGCGTATAACAAGATGCTCATGGGCCTAAAACGAACCCCAATTTCTCACATTGCCTCCTGTCTTGCTCTTCCCCCAAGAATGCCTTGCTGTTTTGTCCAGTGAGCGTGACTACTGTGCCTGTACTTTATGGTGGGATCTGGAAAGAGCTTCTTTGTGTTCTGCAGGTCTTCATGAGATCCCAGGTTCTCCCCCACACCGACTCAGTGCTGCGCCCCACTCATCAGGGATGTTTCTTGTTAGCTCCTTTCCCTCAGGCCTCCTCTCTGACCCCAGCAGGCTGTCAGCTTCCTCAGAGCAGAAGCTTCCTATTTTCTTTGCCACCTTGGAAAATCCTCCCTCTCACACGTGGGTAATACTCAGTAAACACGGGTTGACTGGCTGATCGATTTCCTAGTCATACTAGCTACCTATGTGATTCTTACATGCACACTGCGGTTATTCTTGAGTTGGGATGGTTTTTAATTAAGTTTTTCTCTGGTATACCATTTGTTTGTCCATCCTACATCAAACATTTTTCAGTTTTGTATAAATCCTTAAGTAGGGAAGGTGATAATGGAATACATCTGCTTTTAGTAGAAAAGAATGGCATAGTTCGCTTCTGTTCAAGACAATTCCTTGCTTAATGTTACACTACTTGATTGCATATCCTGGGTAGGGAATGTGCTTGGAGTGTGTGGGAGAAAAGTCTGAGCAAAACGCCAGCTGCAGAGAGGATAAAGATCATGGGTTTTATAACCACATGCCTTAAGTCCCATGCTTTAGAAGTTTGCTGCCTTTTGCATCTCAGTTTACTAATCTGTAGAATGATGATTTAAAATCCTTTGTCTGTAAAGCCTTTCCTCCTGTGTTATGTGACATGTAGGAGATCCACAATAGAATTTGGGGGAAATACCTTTAAGTGTTAGGACCCATTTAGTAGCTCCTTGTGAGAGGATTAAGTAAGGAAACCAGTGACCATGTCTGACATTTGATGACTTAGAGATTGTCTGTGTTTTATGTCATGCATTTTTTCTGTGCTGTCTTGTTGTTTTAGGAACCTTGTGTTGTAGTATTCCTGCTACTTGGTATAATGTAGCATATTTGTATAATGTTGGCTGTTACTTCACTAGACTTAAGGGCTGCCCTGGATTTAGGATTGCTCCAGACGGGTTTCTTTACACATTTAAAACAAATATGTAACACATTAGGGCTTATCTTATATTGTATCAGGTCAGCTTAAGCCTTGTTGAGGATGCTGTTTGGTTATTAACAAAGGAATGTGAATCTTGGGCATTTCGTGCTCTTAAAGATAATTACTAAGTGCTGTAGACTTTGTCTTGCTCTTTAAGCGGGGTGGGTGCTGTGACAGACACGGGGCCTGTTAATGTGCCACTGACACTGTTTATTTGCAGAGGAGGAAGAGGACACTGCTTCCGTGAAGATGGACGAGCAAGGGAAGGGGAGTCGGGACAGTATGCACCACACCTCAGGTAGCACTGGCAAAGCTTATTTTTGTTGTGTTCTGGTCACTTTCTAGCTCTCTGAAGATGTTTGCACAGCCCCCTGAAGCCGTTGACTTGTTTGGTCTGTATGTCTTATGGGTTGATAACCTGCTTAGTCCCATTTAGGATGCATGGAAACCACTTGAGAAGGATTTATAAAGTAAGCCAATTTATACAAGGTATTCCTTCCTGAATTACTTTGTAATGACTCAATTAGCTTTCATTTCTGCACAAAGGAGATTTAGTTGCATAAATTAGCTTATCATCATTGAGGAAGTGTCACTGCTAAAGGACAGTTTATAGATACAACATGCAGTTGCTGTCAAACCTATAAGAATGTAATATAGACATCTGTGTATACTTTGTGCTTGAGCAGAACAGACTTCTGCCATTCAGAGACTAACAGGGGACAACAAGTTGCCCAAGGGACTGGCAATGTAGACATCTCTGAAAAGGTCAACTTGACACAGGCTCTGACAATCGACCAACAGCTCTGTCTTCTTTGATAAAAATCAGATAAACTTAAGACCGCTAATTGATCTGCAGCCTGTTTAAATGTTGGCCATGCATATCTTCATTGCATATGATTAACACAGAAAGCAAATGAATTGGGTAGGAAATGCCAGAGTCCAGTGACAGCAGCTTAAAAATGAGAAAAGGACACTGGTTGCCTAGAAGACTGGGGAGGATGTTCTGCATTATCCATTTCCACCTGGCACGTGGCCCCGAGTACTAATTATGTGCACACCATGTACAAACGCACAATACAGACAACGTTTCTTGCTTGTTGTTATTTCCAAGTAGCACAAGATAAACTATCAGTAGCGCAAACATGAGGTTAATTTTGATAAACCAGCAGTTATTTTACAGGGAAAGAAGAGATGGGCTGCCTTCTTATCAGGACTTTACACCTCTTCACAGCCATACGTCAGCTGGGCCGAGGTCTGCCCTGTCGCCCCCAGGTCCTGTAAAGAGCTGGAGCTAGGGTCACCTTCCCCTCTCTGATATGTCCATACATCACTCTTTTGAGTTGTCAGAAGCAGGGCAGACAAGCAGTGTGTGTTCAGGAAGTAGCCTTCCCGGGCCTTCCTACAGTGACATATGGGAAGGAAGCAGGCCTGATTCTGGACCAGGACAGGAAGGCAGGCGCAGGTTGCTGCAAAAGGTCTGGGTTTGCCTTTTTTTTTTTTTTTTTTTTTTCCAGAAAGGAAACAGGACAAAGTCATTAGATGTTAGCACTCTTGCCCTGTAAAACAGAGCTGTAAAACATGGCAGAAAGGGAAGGCCCGGCACTATGCTTGATAGTAAATGAGGTATCTATTTTTAAAGTTGTGAATCACGATGCTTCTACCAAGAGCATGCAGGTTTCTTTTTAAGATGTCTATGCAGGTATAGAAGATAGAAACACGTAATAGGTGGACCTGCCACAGACGCTAGTGAGCATGCCTCCGATGTTGGCCTTTGAGGGTAGGGAAAAAACAGTTTTTCTCAAAGGAAGCCAGTAAGTCGATGGGCTTTTCTTGCCATAGTCACAAGGCACTGCAGTGTCTCTTATCTCTTGTACCGCAGTGTCCTTTCTAGCCGTAGTCCAGTGCCTTTGCACTGAGCTTTCAGCAACTCCAAGCTTGCTCTCAGCCTGGGCTGACCAGGGTGTTGCTTTCTTACTGAGCATCCATCATGTGACCTTCTAACCTTGCTCAAGAATATATATATATATATATATATATATATATATATATATACATATACATATATATATTTTTTTTTTACATTGACTAATTTTACAGGGAGGAAAAAAATCAGTGTTCTAATGTAAAGTATAAAAATAAAGCTGAACTCATCTTGTCTCCTACAAGTTGCTTTATTCATCTTACACAGATCATATCCATTTATAGGTCTATAGTTGGTCCCACTTGACTTTTTTTTAACACTGTAAAAACATGCTTCCCTTTGTAAAGCACTTCTCAGGCTTGTGGTACTCAAGGAAAGACTCTCTGGTGTCAGCTTCACGCTTTATTCGTTGTCAGCACGCCTTTTCTAATCTGCCTTCATAGACTATCTGTTGTTTACACATTTAATGTGTACTTTCGTAACAATCCTGTTAGCTTTGCCAAATATCTGTTTTATAAAGTTTTTAAAAGCTCAGTGACTAAATTTTTCAAAGGTTGGCTAACTGTTTATTTTTAAACCTTCTTTCAAAAGTAACTCATGCCCCTCGGGACAGCACACATAGCAAGGTTAAATTTTGTGTGTAATTTTCAAGATACTGACTGTGTATATATAGAATTAGGCTAAGCCTCCGGGTAAAGTCAGCGAAACCGCATTGACTGTGCCTCAGAATGTTCCATATTGTAAAAAATGCCTGTTTTGCGGCCTGGGGTGTTTCTCAGCAGGAAAGCATTTGACTAGCATATTCAAGGCTCTGCATTTGCTTTCCCCATCTCCACAAAGCAAAGCAAAACCACACCATGTGGATTATCTTCCTGGGCATAGGTAAAGGGTGCTTATTTTAGTGAGCCTTCTGTGCTTTCAAAAAGCTGTGTTTGCACATGTGTTGCCTATGTGTGCTTAGACCCACTTACATTTTAAAGGTAAGCTAGAGGCGCGTCCTGCCTTCCACAAGTAAGATCACTCCTAATTCTTCATGTCGGCCACCCTTTCCTGAGGAGACAGCTAATGCCCTGCTGGCCTCTCCCTCACTGTTGATGCCTGCTCTTCACCTAGACGGCCAGCCATATATCCAGTGTCCTCCAGCACTGCTCAAATGGGGGACCCAGAACTGAGGTCGTTTTTTTTTTTTTTTTTTTTTTGGGTACCATCATCACCGAGATTATAGGAGGTACAGTTGAAAATGCAGCTTTTCCCCAGCACTGCCGCATCACTGGCTCTGCGGCTTCTTCGCAGCAGTGAGGTTTAATGAAATGCTCCTGACGCACATCTAGGGAGAGATGCATCTTGTACACGGTGGGGGTCTCTCCCGTTGCCTGCCCCTGTAACTCCCATTAGTGTTAATGGGAGTTTCTCCAAGTGTATCCAGGGAAAGAGAAACCAAAGTGATAAGAATGTGTATTTAAAATCACTGTATACTTTTCCTTTTGTCCTCTCCCCTGCCCCTACTTTAAAAAAAAAAAAAAAAAAAAAAAAAGCTGTTAACTAAGAAATACTGTGAGAACGGCTGAACGCGGAGGAAGGGCCGGGACAGCTGGGACCTTTTGGGATCCCACAGCTCCACCAAAAACTTTGACCTTAGTTTTTTAGCCCAAGTTTTTTTCTTCCACATTTTTGGACCAAGCCTAAGGCCTGAGCAGCATGAGGAATATGGTGGGGCCCCTACTGGGGAAACCAGCTATTTAGACCTTCTTACACTTGGCCAGAACTGAGTGGCAGGCCTCATGGGTGAGGTGATGTCACCCTGCCTGCTATAACTCCTTGACTTTCAAGCTGACACTGACAGACAGCATAGGGTGCAGCATTTGACCCATTTAGCAGTTGATTTAATCTGACAGGAATGTTTCAACTTCTAAATCTCTGTTTGTCTAAATAAGTGGTTTTTTAAAGGAAATCAGTCACTTTATTATTAAGTGATTTTTTTTTTCCTAAAAAAAAAGGAGAGAATGTTTGGAGATATCTGGCCAGCTGGAGTGCCCTCTAGTGTCCATTTACAGAACTTACTCAGTATATGCTTGAGGGCTGGGGGAGGACGGGGACAGGTAGGGTGACCACAAGCATTGTTAGCTCTTGGTTGGATTCTGGGGCTTGCATGCACCCCTGCTGGGTTTAGTGCTTTGTGCCCAAGTGCTAAAGTGGAGAAGCCAATACAGGGTTGGTCCCTCTCTCCCTCTCCCTCCCCCTACCCTTCCCCCTACCCCCATTCCCCTCCCATCATGCTGCTCCTATTGTCCCTCTCTTTCAGTCTTAAAAAATAAACGTTTACAGAAGATTCCGTCAGGTTGTATTTTCTAGTCCTTGTTGACTTCATCAAAGATGAAAAAGGTGCATCCTATAAATACTTAGATCCCGTGTTGTTCAGATTCTCCTTTTTTAAAAAAATGTTAAAGACATTAAGGAGAATTTAAAATCTTCTAATAAATTGATACGTTGTGAAAATCAACTGTACTAATGTGACCACTTGTGTTGAGATTGCCAAGAAGCCTCTTGTTTAAAAGCCATCTAACAAAACTGAGACAACCCTGATCCAGCGTACATCCCCATTATCCCACAGACTCAGAGATGACATCGCAGCCAGGGGAGCTGTCAGCACACATGTGTTCCGCCTGGCTAGTGAATACATGGGCATCTTCCGTCTTACTGCTATCACTTGCATTCTTCTTTTCTGAACTCATCAAAACTCAATTATCATGAAATTAAAAACAGGAAACAGTTCTCTGTGTAACAAAAGCATCCAGTGTATTTAACTGCGTGCTGTGTTTGAGGAGAGCCACATTGTGTGAGTGACACAGCATATATTACCCAGTTACTGTGGTATCACGGAGCGACGGGCACTAAATAATCAATCAGTTAATGGTGTGTATGGCAGTTTGAGCACTTCACATCCATTGTGCTTATGCCGGGAGAAGGATGAGCTGGAAACTCCACTGTGTGAGCCTAGTGTCCTTGACCTGACTAACAAAGTCTGCACTAGCAGTTCCAAAGCTGCAAAACTATTGTAGAGACAACTTTGAGAGGCTTTGGGTGCAAATGCCTTATATCTGAGTAATTAAAGTATGCTATTATTATTATACTGTTATCTAGTGTTCCAAATTCTGTGAAATTATTACTTCAAATATGTCTGTCCTGTCCCTTAGATATTACTGATGGTGCCGTAAGACCAGTTGCTCTGCAAACACAAAGCGAGTGAGCTTAGACCTTATCATTAAGAAGGAGCAGAAAGAAGCACCTTGCTGTGCTGAGAATGTGACTATTGCCGGTTTTAGATTAGGGATGGAAAACTAATGCTTCCAAAACCGATCTGTCTTCGTGAGCATGCTCAGCAGTAGGGGCGGGTTCACGAAGATGTTTGTTCCATGATCCAGGCCAGAGTTTCTTAGACTTTTTTGGCAGACTGGGATGGTCCTTTAATCTTTGTTGATTCAAGACTTAACTGCAACTCTCTCTCTCTTTTTCCTAGGAGATAAAAGCACTGACTATGCTAATTTTTACCAGGGTTTGTGGGACTGTACTGGAGCTCTTTCTGATGAACTGTCCTTTAAGCGTGGTGATGTGATTTACATTCTTAGCAAGGTAAGAAAGTAACCCCCCAAAATGACAGCCGTCAAAGGGAAATGCATAGCTCAGTTCTCCTGCATTTAAATTTATCACACGAGGGAAAAATGCCAGTTGGAATTCCTCTAGGTCCTAGTTAACAATTGGAAGTTCACAATAATTAATTATTTTGTCAAGTGAAGTATAATCAGAATCTAAACACAATCAGATAACAGGATCCAACTTAGCAGCGTGTTTACCTGTCACTCCAGCCCTTGGCAGGCATCCACCCACTGCCTTATCCAGAAACAATATACTTATGTGAAAGTTAACATTGTAAGGTATTAGGTTATTAACTATGTTTTTCTTGCTTCTTCCTTCTTATTCTTCTGTGTGCTTATTCTGGGTTTGCCTGCCATTCTCCAGTGGAAACATTGTGTTTATAAAAAAAAGTTTTTCATCTTTGTGTAAACACATCGGGTGTTCCAACAATTTAAAGGCAATGCTCTACATTCAGACAGGTTGAGGTAATTTTTAAAAGTTTAACACACTATATTTATAATTGTGGTGCCACAAACTCATCATTATATACATTATATACATCAATATATACGTCATTGTCTGCTCTGTAAGATACTGGACCGTAGAGCCCATGAGCTCCAAACGTCAGTCTCTGTTGCGGTGATGAGCTCTCTTCGTTTTCATTCTAAACTTTTTCCTACTGTACTGTAGGTATTTTTTAATGTCTACTTTTTAAGACTATCTCATCACCAGATCATGGATGAAAATGAGTTAAATATAAGCAGGGAAATGTTATGTAGGTCACAAGTCTAACACTTCAATGTGATTGATCTGTGAAATATTTTCTATATTTCAGAAAGTTGATATGAATTATTAGATACAAAGAGAATTTGAAAGTAAGTTCATATATTGGATTTTAGCCTTAGATGAGCTAGTACAGAAAATCTTGACCCAGCTAGTCATAGAATCTTAGAGTGGGCATCTTAATGAAGATTGTCTGTTCTTGGTGCAGACAAAGTATCTGAGCTATATTATCTTAACTTTCAGAGTAGTTACTTTCTGTCCCTTCTGCTTAATTTTATACCATATAAAGCATCCACAATGTCAAGATACATTCTAGACACCAGGAACCCTAAAGAATAATCCATAAGCACTTAGAGGTTAGTGGGAGAAGGAATATTTACTAATATTCCTGATCACAACTTATTGAGATGCCCAAAGCCAAAGCTGGTCTTGAACTCCAGTCAGCCTCCCAATAACAGGATCCTGGTGTTGCTACAGCATCTCACATTCATGACCACATGACAGCTTTGCTTAAGTCTGTCACTGAACATTCAATTGTCCCGAGTTAAAAGTTTTAAAGTTAGTTATTTAGCAGAAATAATACTGTTTGGTCCAGTTCTTACCAGGAAACTTTCCTGAAATTCCTCCCAAATTTACCAAGCTCATTGTTGATTTAACCAATTTGGCTGTGAGAATATAAGATTCAAAGGTTGGTTAACTTGTATTTGAAATTTCAGAGTCTAGGGATACGTGGCATAACATTGTATTCCTTTTGCACACACCGAGCTTGTAAAGCCCACATGGGTCTCTTAAGGCCTTCTTCATAAGTCAGCTTGGCTGCAGGAAGCCCAGGCAGAAGAACCGCCCTCCCACCAGGCAAAGTGGCATGGACTTGTCTCATGCCCTCCACGTCATATTCCTAGGAAATTAAAAGTGTAGTCCTAGTGTGTGCTGTCCTTCCAGGATGCTGAGGATAGAAGTTGAGTTCTCTGAAACCTGTTTAAGACCTTGGGCTAGAGGTGGCCCAGCTCACAGGTAGCGTTCACTTCCGCCTGAACATCTTAAATGCTGTTATCTGGGAGAGAACTGGCCTCCTCTTTCAGACCTTTGCAAGGCTTGATGTTCCAACAATGTTGGGTTCCTTCTAGAGAGAACATCTTAGCTGGAGCTAATTTTGGTTTTTGAAAGAAGAGCCAAGAAAAATAAACTTGTTAGTCACTGTATCTCCCCATAGACTAACTGATTGGTACTCACAGCTGTGAAGCTCAGAGTGAAGTTGGGTGCATGCTTAGGATAGAGAACAGCCTCCAGGCTCTGTCCCAGCGTGGCTGCAGACTTTGCTGAGCTATCTGCTTGCTCTGGAGAGTGTGAAGACTTCCTTTTCACCCTGCACTGTGCAGGTGCAGAAAGAAACACTGGACAGTCTCTCACAATTGTAACCTACAGTTCTGTCCAAAGCTGGGCAGACACAGACCTTAAGTTAACACTGTAACTGAACACTTTGAGAACTCAAGATTTTCAGAAGAAAGCAGTGGATTTCTAGATCAAGGTGGGACCAGTACTGTATATTTTCAGAAGGATAAGCAGTTGGCTCGGCCGGTAAAAGTGCCTGCATTTACTCGGAGAAGCTGAGTTCCACCCAAGTCCCATGCAGGGGAAGGATAGAACTCTTCAGAAACATGTACACACACACATAAGCAAACGTCTAATTCGATTCTTTAAAAATGTTAATATAAAAATAACTACTTTTTAATATGACTACGAATTTGTTTAATCTTAGAGTATTATCTAGATCTTTGTGATGACGGCATGAAATTTTACCATTCTAATTTATTTTTTACACCATCTAGTGGCTCAGAATGAGTGGTGCAGGTAATTGCAGTTAATGTGCACAATCCAAATGGTGTCATTAATTCAACTTTACATCTAGCTATGGGTTATTACTCTCCCATCTCATGTCAATAAAGTATTAACATTAATCATGAAAAATTTTGTTCATCGTTTTGAATTAAGTGTGGAAATTGTACTAAAAGGAAGAATATATTTCAAGGAATTTACCATAATATTTGTGAAGACAGAAATAAATACTTTGTAAGAAACTGATGTCATGACTTTTTTAATAAATGAAACTATTTAAAAGGTTTAAAAGAAATACAGCTTAATCTTAGAGCTGAACTGACTTTTAGTTTAAAACGTTTTCTATAATTTGACTTGCTACTCACAAATTTCTCAGTTTTGAATATGTCCATTTTTAAAAAGGCAACACAAAATAGTTTAAGGAAAGATTTTTTAATATAAATATTTAGAGAAATTTAAAAATTAAATGGTATGTTTTATGATAAAGGGCATTTCAATCTTGTAAATGTAATGGTCGAAAATGTTTCACTAATTTGACATTAGACTATTTTCATTATACATCTCTATGGAAATAAACTTTTATTTTAAAATTACCCTTCCCTTCTCCTTCCCTCTCTCCTTCCCTCCTCCCTCTCTCCCTCCCTCCTCCCTCTCTCCCTCCCTCCTCCCTCTCTCCCTCCCTCCTCCCTCTCTTCCTCCCTCCTCCCTCTCTTCCTCCCTTCCATCTCTTCTTTTCCATGCACACCTCCATGGCCGTTGCTGTGCTCAGCCGCATGATGATTTATTTATGTTAAGCCTCTTTTGAGAGTTACACATCTTAACCAGCAGCACCCTTTTTTTCTTCAATGAAAATCAAATGCTACATACAATAAAGAAAGCTGGCAGATACCCTGCCCTTCCCCCCTTCCCTCTCCAACATTTTCCAATTAGCAGCTGCCATGTGACCCTAGGGCTGAACTAGCCTCTCCTTCAAATATCCGGCTTTTTTTTTTTTTTTTTTTTTTAGTTTCAACCTTTGAACCTCACTAATATAAATCTAAATGTTTGCCTTACATGGAGACAGTGCCTTTTTGCCTTATTGTTCTCTTTATATAAGCTTGATGCTGTCTTCTTAATGAATTCAAATAATTCAGCATTTTAATGTAGATTTAGAAATCTTTTTTTTTTCTTCTACAAAAAAAAGGTGGAGCATATTTCCAGGGACAGATGAGATTTTTAACATGTTTTTTTTTTTTTTTTTTTTTTGGTAAATTCATTCTAAAAATACAGTGTGATTTCTTTTTTCTTTCTTTCTTTTATTTTTTTATTTATTTATTTATTTTTTTTTTTTTGTATCTTAAGAGAGGGAAAGCCATATTAGAAGTAGTAATCTTTTAATTTTTAATTTCAGTTGTTTGCTGAAATCCAGCTGTTTAGAAAACCATGCTAAATATTTTATTATCTGCATCGGAGCTTTATTCTTTCCAAACCATGGACATTATCTGTAGGCTAGTGGTGCTTTCCTGGTGATAGTCTTGTTTCAGCAGCAGGTTCCAGGGTGCGGGGCGGCAGGCCCTTCCCTGCTCTGCCCAGCTCCCCTTGGTCCTGCTGGTCCGCCTTGCTGCTGTGGTCTCACATCTTCCAGCAGTAAGCTCCCAGTCTGCACCAGTTGCTACACTGCCAACCTCATTCTCATCCTTACTTTTCAGGCAATGAATTAATTTTAGAGAGCCATCCTTCAGCACGAAAGGGGGATGCTGCTTAAGGCTCTAGAATGTTTTCTTTCTTCAGAAGTATGCATGACTTTAGATTTGCAGCCTTTTTAAAAAAAAAAAAAATAGTGTGAGACCAAAATGGGAAATGCAGATAAGACAGTGGTCATGACTCTGCAGTAAAATGCACTTGAGGCTGTGTTGGCTGAAGGTTTAAGCAGTGCTTTATTTGTGTTTGGTTGATACTTCCCAGTGATTGGTGTGTTGTGACTGTGACTGAGCATTTACTTCTAGTTCGAATACAAAGATTTACCTAGTATGGCTTTTGGGGCTTCAAACCTATAAAATAAATGGATCAAAAGTTTCACTGGCAAAGACAAAGGCATTGGGGCTTTGTTTGTTGTTGTTGATTTAATACATAATTCTCCTAGTTTCTCATTTGTGCTCATATGGCCCAGGTTAGCACAAATAGCATGGTCAACCACTGAAGACTAACCAGGACAGCTCAGGGGACAACCATGGCTGACACTGAGTCCCCGAGAGTCATCTGATTCCGTGGCCTTTTGGGAAGGAGGGGTGTTTCTTTGTTTGTTTGGTTTGGTTTTTTTCTTATAATTCTGTTTGTTTGGCCCTGTCAGCATTTTTTGTTTCTGTGCTGTCCATTTGGGTACTAGGGCCCCCCATGTAACCTACCTCCTCCTCCTCCTCCTGCTCCTCCTCCTCTTCCTCTTCCTTCTCCTCCTCTTCCTCCTCCTCTTCCTCCTCCTCTTCCTCCTCCTTCCCCTCCATGCCTGCCTCTCCAGTAGTAGAGCACTCTGTTAACACACTCCAGCCCCACTTTTCCAAACAACATTCTCAAGTTCTTTCCTCTCCCATGAGATGGACAAGGCTGACAGTGAAGGGTAATGGGGCTTTGGAGGCCCACTGGTGGCCCAGCCCTTATAATGACTCGAAAGAGGGTGAGCAAGAAGACAGTGTCAGAGGTTCCTGTGACCATGAGAGGGGCCGGGCTCCCTTGGGAAGTAGCCAGGAAGTGGCAGTGTCTACAGGAGCTTAATTCTGTGTTGAATAACCAAAAGTTTGCCAGAAGCAAACCAGAACCATAAAAAAAGAAGCATCATCACAGTGTGTGTGTGTGTGTGTGTGTGTGTGTGTGTGCATGTGCTCACATGTGTGCACAAGTTTTAAATTAAACAATCTGTAGTCTCTTATATCCTTTTTAGCCAACCTCTACCTCAGAAATCAAGAGCTTGCTGGCACAATGCATGTTATTATAAACTCCTTCACAGTTATTGGAGAGGGAAAAGAAATTATCAAAAGTGAACACCAACATTTGGGTGTTGGGGGCACCTGCTGTGCACTCGCTGGCGTGGTACTTCATGGAACATTTCTGTGGTTCAGCCTTACAGGAAGCCCGTGCCTAATAATGCTTTTGTGGAGACAACCCAGGGACACAGCTCATCAATTGCCTTCTCCAAGAAGCAATGCTGATCTCACCCTAAATCCTCTACAGTTCTGGCACTGTGTGAACCTCAGTTAAGAGGTTCCCTTTTTGACTTTTTGTATTAGAACATTGATTTTAAGTATCTCAATCCAGTTCTAAACAACATAGATGGTGGGTTGATTTTTTAATTAATTAATTTATTTATGATCAACGGCTATTTGTTAAACACTTTCTATGCAGAGCACTAGTTGGAGCTGGATCCAGAGAAGCCTTGAGTGGCTTCCCTCCCAGGATCCTGAGCCGGGAGGCAGAGACAAGGAGCCTGAGAAACAGAAAGTGCTAATAGACAGTCCTCTGGCCTGAGAGTGTGCAGAGCAGAGGAAAGGCAGAGAGATGAGCAAACAATTTCCAGAAAGGACTCTAGGAAATTGGAACTAAGCTAGACCATTACCTTATTTACTCAAGAAGTATTGAAGTGTTTGCTTGTTTTTGAGTGTGTTAGCCACACCTGCTGTCCCTGAAAAACACGTTTTTCTTTCATCTCTTCACACGGCCCTACGTCACTCTCTTTGTTCCACCTGGAGTCTCTGCCTACCTGGTGTTTTTTCTACACAGAATTGCAAACCCCCAGGATAGACTCAGTACTTGCCTATGTGCTTCCTCTCACACTTGGTGGTCGCTGTTAAGCTCAGCCCCCCCCCCAACCTCTTGTCTCTCCTCCCCATCTCTCCTCCCTCAGCTTTCCTACTTCCCTCCTTCTTCAGTACTTACATTATGAACTTCGTGATGTAAACGCCATGCCTTCAGGGTTTTTTGTTGTTGTTCTTTTGTTTTTTTAGCAAGTATTTAAAATGCATTTACTGAGTTATAGTTAAAAATAGGAAAGAATTCTAGCTTTGCAAGAGAATGATGGAATCACAAAATCAGGAGAATTTTAGTGTAAAACTCTACAAGTGAAGAAATTAAGGCTCAACATAATCAGAGAAAAACCCAATAACCAAAGATGGAAGAGCTACATCCGTGGAGGCTTTCCAAGATGATGGGGTTTCTGCTGCCAAACTTGTACATTCAGCCTGAGCTCCCTGGCAACCAAACTCAAAACAGACGAGCTAGGAAGCTGAAATTCCGTTCAGTTAAAAAAGGAGAGCCCTGACTTTGCCCAGCACTGGCTGCTTTGAAAAGCTACATTCTCACAGGGACCTCTAG
>NC_137953.1:29378650-29388650 GCF_963924665.1 Micromys minutus
ATCCGTCATTCTGTTCACAGATTCATATTCTACCTTTCAAACTAGAGGGACTTTTGTTTCCTATTGATCTTCCACTCTGCGAGCAAACCTACCAGCCCCTTTACTTCACCCTTCCTCCCGAGTATAGGCATCCAGGACCAGAGAAGAGACAGGAAAGGCTTTGGGCTATTCTTTTCAAGGAATCCATTTACAAACTACTGGGTTTAATTAGGACTTCCTAGTTTGTGTGGTGCCCGCCCATCCCCACAGGTGACTTTCATCCTTGCTAGATAGATAGACTAGAAGCTTCCTGAAGTCACATGCAGCCCTCTAGCTTCACGGCTTTACCGTCTGGAGAGCTCGGGAGCCCGGGAAAGTAGCTCGTGCTGCGCTCATTTCCCATGTTCCTCAGCGTGCAACTGCTTCTGCAGTCTACCCAGTAAGGAGAACCGTTTGTGTTGTACAGTAATTGAAATGCTTGTCAGCAGCAACAGGTTTGGTTTTGTTTCTTTTTTGTTTGTTTGGAGGTATTTTTGCTGTTTGTTTCTTTTGTTTTGGTTGGGTTTGTCCAAAAACACAAAAGATGGAATGTTTCCATTTGCAGCTCCAGCACTTGTAGCTTTATAAAAAGAAACATTTCTAAAAAGTGCATACAAACCACACTGCTTTCCCCAATGGTTAATACTGTGTTTTGTTTTCAATTAGGAATACAGTAGATATGGCTGGTGGGTAGGAGAAATGAAGGGAGCCATTGGCTTGGTGCCTAAAGCCTACCTAATGGAGATGTATGATATTTGAGAGTCTGGGTAAGTACGTTTTAATCCAATATTCTGTAATTGTGCTTATGTTCTCTTGGTCCATTCCTCGAGTCTTTGCCTTTTTAAGTCTTTGTAGTTTTCTGAAAACATAAGTATGGAGCCCCAAATCTGGTTTTGTTTTTGTTTTATTTTGTTTTGCTTCAGCTTTAATTTTTAAAAATAACCCCAGAGAATTTACTTTGGAAGTGAACAGTTTATTTAGAGAAAGTTCCTTTGATAATAACCAGCTATGTTCTCGGACCTTCTCCTATCTAGTAAAACGCCACTTTCTTGGCCTTCCTGAGGAAATTCGTTGAAAATGTTCACTGTTGTTTGGCTTAAAAAAGTTTTTTTTCTAAACAGGAGAAATAAATCAACATTTCTACTGAAGGAAAAAAAAAAAAAAAAACTTGAATGCGACTTTGCCCTCTTGCCTGTAGAGAAGTCTGTGTCCCTCTGCAGGCGTGCTCTTTGGGATACACACTGCCTGAATGCCCGCTCAGAGCCACCTTCCTGTGGGTGCTCACCCCGCCTCAGCTGTCGTTCTACAGAAAGCACTCTGACGTCAGACTAAACATGCAATAATGGGTAACATTAGATACAGGCAGGAGAGATAAGACCCGCTGCTGTTTTGCAAATAATAATTAGTTTGAATTTACCCATTTGGTTTGTGTGGGGAAATTCACGGTGATTGTATGTGAATCTTAATCATTGAAGCTGCCAGTGAGGTTGCTGTTTCTCTTAGTCACTGGGGTCTTTTTAGAGTGCCGCATATAATTTCCTAGACTTTGTACACTTTGAGTCAATAATAAAGACTTCTTTAAAGCTGCATAGATGACTTAGCTTGATATTTTATTCCTCATAGAGTAATAAAATGTTTCCATTAAACATTACGGACTCCCGGGTTTACCTGCTCTTAGGTAAGAAAGAAAAAGCAAGCGCTCGCTTGCTCGTGTTAGAGAGAGAGGGAAAGTGGCAGCGGCCATCCGCTGGTGCACAGAACAAACCAGAGCTGGGTTTCTGAAAGCACTTCAGTATCCTAATTTGATGGTGGGCTTGTCAGTGTTTTCTAATATAATTTTATTTAAATCTAATGAAATCAAAGATTCATAAGAAAGATCATTTTACCCTACTACACCGTTATAAACAACTTGAGCATATTTTCAGAGCTCAAGGGCACCAGGTCCTCTCTCTGCTCTCTGACTCTTGGTGTCTGCACTGTGACAGCAGTCCCGGCTGAAACTCACTGCACTTCCCTGGACCAAACAGAAGCGAAAGACTCAGAATGGCAACTGTGGCCGGCAGGTGAGAGGAAGGGAAGGCGGACCTGCTGTCTGGTACTATTTGTTAGTGCCTGGGTAAGGTTTGCGGACTCCTGGCAGTGCTCTTTCATATATAGTTAAAATCAGAGCCTTTTAAATCATCTCAGAGACGCCAGGGGGCCTTACATTGTATCAAGTGCACTAGTGACTAGATATTTTGGAGTAAATAAAATCTACTATTGATTCATTCTTTAGCAGGCTCTAGCTTTTGCTTAACTTTTCAGGTAGGAATTCACATGGGCTAATAATATTTTTTAATTCTCCACTATTTATGTAAAACTATATTTACAGGCAATAGTAAAGTGTTTATTTTACTGTCATATATGTTGTGATCACTCATTTTTTCAAAGTAAAAATAAATAAATAAATAAAATCTTAAGTTTACCTATGTAGACATAGTCCAAGTTTTCAGAAATTACGTTTGTAGGATTACCCATTCCCTACTGAGGTGCCATCTAAATAGGTTGAAATCATCGTGGCAAAAGTCAGACAGGCAGAAATTAATTCAGTGGGTCGTCTGTCAGAGCCTAATGGCTGAAAAGCAACACCTAGCCTGTGGGTACAGGTTTTGTGTCTTTAACTTAAGTGGCCAGCAGATGGCAGCAGCTTGTCATTTGTACATGGAACCACTTGGGGACCCCTCCCCCACTCCGACTGACTGAGCCGCAGTTAGATTTCTGTCTCCTTTTCCAGTTAATCCAGGAGAGGGAGTCCTTTGCCAACTGATGACCAACATTTCCGGCACAGAAGCTGCTTCTGTCCAGAGCCTCTGGCCTTTGTTCCTTTTGTAACTGGAATACACATGGGAGATAGAGATTGCAACCAAAGGCCTTTAAAACTGAGATGAGAAGAACTGCTGTTCCCTGTGCTTCAAGTGTGCCTTCTGTTAGGTTGATAAACTCATTTTTGAGCTGTGAGGAAGTTTCTCTCTACCCTTGACAGTACATCACATTCTCCTCAAGATCATAATAACATCATTAATGTGAATTTAAACAACACGGCTTGTTAGAAAATATGCTAATTGTTATGTTCTCATTATGTTTGCCTAGCTTTTATTTGTTTTTCTATGAACAGTTAGAGAGCTAATTTTTCTGAAAGGTGATTGTAAGTCATATTTTATGTAGCATTTTGCTTGATCGTTTGCTCTGTACCGAATTTGTACTCTGTTGCCATTAGATCTTACAATAATGTTCCACTCTGCAAATTTTTAAGGTTCAAATAAAGTTTAATTGTTTGCAAACTGTTATGATGCTAATAATTCAACAGCCTGCTGTGTTCCTAATGAAATTACTTGGTTATGATTAATTTGTAGAATAGTGTGTTGATTGTAGTAATTAAGCACAACAAGGTGAAGTAAATGATGCTAATGCCATCTGGCCTCAAACCGGATGAAGAAATGAAATCGGGCTGTCATGTGAGTTTATCCGGAGAAGTAAGCACCACGCACAGGGCTCCCGTGTCCCTAGGTTTGCGCTTAACCACCTCGTACTTCGTTCTGGTTTGACCACTTTGTGCTTCTTATTGAAAGTACTGTTGGCTGTCCAGCAGCTGTTGGGAACACTTGGTTTTACACTGATTATTTTAGTTGTAACTCAGTTACAGATAATTACAGTGCAGAGGATCCTGGTGGGGGATCACTTTTCAACCATCTGTAGGTAAAGTAGGTACATGTGGGCCTTTTGATTTTCTGTCAGCGCTTAAGCACTTTGGACCCTTCATAAGTAGCATGGCTCCCTTTCAGTTGTTTCGGGGTGTCTGTCTTTCCTGGCGGAGTCTACTCTTGTTGCTTAGATAGAACCAGGAGATCTGGTGCAGCCTGGTGCAGGGCTGATGGTAAATACCTGTGAACCGCTTTGATATCCTGCAATAGGTCAAGACTTAAGATTTAACACTTACACAATGAAGTACTACTCAGCTATTAAAAACAATGACTTCATGAAATTCTTAGGCAAATGGATGGAACTAGAAAATATCATCCTGAGTGAGATAACCCTGTGACACACACACACACACACACACAAAACAAAAATCGAAAACCACACATAGTATGTACTCACTGATAAGCAGATATTAGCCCAAAAGCTCAGAATTCCCAAGAAACAATTCACAGACCTATGAAGCTCAAAAAGAAGGAAGGCCAGAATGTGGATGCTTCAGTCCTTCTTAGAAGGGAGAGCAAAATTCACATGGGAGGAAATACAGGGACAAATAGAGGAGCAGGGACTGAAGATCATCCAGAGACTGCCTCACATGAGGATCCGTCCCATATGCAGCCACCAAACCCAGTCACTACTGCTGATCCCACAGAGTGCTTACTGGCAGGAACCTGATATGGATGCCTCCTCAGAGTATGGCCAGACCCATACTATACAGATGAGGATGCTTGCAGCTAACCATTTGACTGAGCACAGGGACCCCAATGGAAAAGCTAGAGAAAGGACTGAAGGAGCTGAAAGGGTTTGTAACCCCACGGGAAGAACAATATCAACCACTCACACACACACCCCCAGCACCCAGGGACTTAAACACCAACCACTGAGCCCACATGGAGAGACCCATGGCTCCAGTTTCTTATGTAGCAGAGGATGGCACTGTCTGGCATCAGTGGGAGGAGAGGCCTTTGGTCCAGTAAAGGCTCATTTTTCTAGTGCAGGGAATGCCAAGGCTCTGAGGTAGGAGAGGGTGGTTGGGAGAGGGAGCACTTCGTGGAAGCAAGGGGAGAGGGAATGAGAGGGGGAAAAAAGGCATAACATTTGAAATGTAAATATAGAGAATATCCAATAAAAATTATAAAACACACACAAAGAACAAACAAAACAACAACAAAATATTTAAGAAGGGGGGTGAGAATTTGATCTCTGTACCCAAAAAGACAAAACCCAAACAGCCACAGTCCTTATTCAGCTAGTGCATCTGCTCTCCAAGGATGCTCTTAGTAGGCAGCCTGTGCATCTGCTCTCCAAGGATGCTCTTAGGCAGCCTGTGCATCTGCTTTCCAAGGATGCTCTTAGTAGGCAGCCTGTGCTCTTCACTGAGGCTTTAGCACCTGGGCCCCTCCCTCAGCAGGAGCGCTGGGGTTGTCAGCAAGCACAGTGAGAGGGTAGGTGACTGTGAAATGGAGCTGTGGCACTGTGCTAGCCATGTGTTCAAGGTTGTGTGACTTTTTCAAATGAGAGGCACAGGTGGCCCAAGGAGCTTAGAGCAGACCCGTAGCCCCTCTTTCAGAGCATCCCAAGCTACCACTGCCTTCACTCCCCTTAGGCAGTGTCAGAAGAGCCTGTTCCTACCTTGTACCTTGGAAATAAGCCTTGTAGATTTTCACCGTGGGTGGATCATCAGATTCAGAATTTCAGAGTCACATGTGGTGGCATGCGCCTATGATAGAGGCAATAAAAGTCCTAGCCAGTCTGGGCTGCGTAGCCTCATCCTGTGTTAAAAGGGATTGATAAAGAAAAATCCTGAGAAGAAAAATTTCACAGGTCAATTACAATTATAATATAATTATTGTGCTTAAAAATAATAATCAAAACCAAAAGCAAACAGACAAAAAAAAAAAAAAAAAAAAAAGACTTCTACCCTCTGTCTTCTTAAAAGTCACAGGATCATGTTAACTTGGATGTTTTATGGCCCCCAGATGAGAGGAGACAGTAAGCAAGTCACACCCTGGCTTAGCTTCAACCCATAACATTTGGAATGGGGTCGAGCACAGGAAGCACTCTGCATGAGCCAAAGCTGCAGAGACGGACATCTCCCCCAAGTCCTCAAGTGCTTCCTTAACACCTTGACTTTGATGCTGTTTCCCCAGGAATGTCCCCCCATTATGAGAGGTTTCCTTTTTATTATTCATCACTCAAACGGTAGTATAGCACTGTACTTGTCTGTTCTCTGTGTATTGGCTCCTACTTCTTAATATAAAAATATCACTCCTGTTACAGTAAAAGCAGGTGCCACGTGAAGTTTGAACAGCGATTTAGCTCTCATAGGAGAAAAATGCCACACGCTCTCAGAGAAGGAATTTGATGACACCAACGCCAGCCAATTACAAACAGCTTTCTCAGACTAGGATGGGGTTCCCACAAATAAGCTGATCCTCACATTCTGCCTTCCTCCTCCAGCCCCATACAGTTCGTATAAAGCCGCTCAGTCTTCACCTGTTATGTTCGACAGGATGACAGCAATTTCATAATAGTCGCTGACTTTACTGGGTAAGGTTTCCTGTGCTCTGTGTACTTTTTTCAATTCTCACAACAGCCCTGGTGACTTCCTTTTGTCACCTACAGTCACCTACACTCTCGATAACTGGCAAACCCAGTGCTCCTGCTGATGGAGTGAGGGGCCTGGCTGCTAAAGCCTCAGTGAAGAGGACCGATGGCTTACTAAGAGCATCCTTGGGAATTATCTCAAGGTCCTAGGAAGTAATTTACTTGACCAAGTCCAGCACCTTCCCCCTTCCCCTGAATTCAGTACCACTGGACTAAGAAGTACTGTGAGGAACTCAAAGGGTGCACATAGTAGGTGCACACACTCAGCATCTGCTTGTTGACCAGTCATGACAATTGCATCCTGTGGACAGTTGAGTTATGTTCTTCTAGTCAAAGCTGTGATAGGCAGAGCATATGTAACAAACACGGCAAACACACTTGGATGTGGGAACTCTTCTCCATGAGCCTCCAGCCAAGTCAAAGGTGAATCAATCAGCTGTGGTTGCAGGACAAAGAGGGGCCAATGCGACTGTTTTCTAATAAGCCTTTCCCATTGTCTGCTTTCTTATCCACCAAGCCCAAGGACCCCAACAGAAGCCCCAGAGAGGGCTACGAAGTGGACCGTCTCTGTCACAGGTACCTGTTTGGGGTGAATAGATCTTATTAGGTAGAGATGGTTGTCCTTGTTGTTTTAAGCTTATAAACTGTTCAGTTCTTAAAATTACCAAATGTTATAAAATGTGTATCATCTTGTAACTGAGTGATAGCAACATTCTGAGGTAAGAATTTGTCTTTAAAAGTTTTGTGGGATTCTGATACTTAGATACTGGACAGTACGAACGTGAAGTCTTATTCTGTAAGTATACACTTACCCACAAAGTGTCTTGTATAGGGCTCCCCAAATAAAGCTTTCTGATGTGAATTTTTTTTAAATAAAAGACTTATCTATTTGTGATCAGAGGTTTGGTGGGGTAGGGAGCAAAATGATTATCATAGGAGGAGCCAGAGGAGCCAGCATTCACAGAGACTCTCTGGAATTTAACAAAGGATTGAGCCAAATCAAATCTTTCATAGTTGAAGATAACAGTGTATTTTCTTTCTGATAAGTTCTTTGAAACATGCACATGACTGGCACCCACAGAGTTTCCCTTTCCTAGGTAAGGTGAATGACTTTGCATTGTCCTGACAGCCAGGAACGTCCGATAACCAAACAGATGTAGTTGGTATAAAGCAAGCTGCCCTCCACAGGTGAATGCCCTGTTCATTCCATTTCCCAGATCAAATGCCTGTGGCCTGTAGCATCCGTCACTCCTTCCTTCCCTTGTTCCACTTTCTTCCTCCTCTTTGGGCTTTCCCAAGGAGTTAAATCACACGAGGCTTAAGCCATGACAGCTCCCATCACTATGTTCTGGACACTAAATCTAGCAAAGCCAATATACGTAACTGTCTCTGAGTGCTGACCTGAAGGCGTGGCACAGCTGCTGTGAGCGGCGCCGTCTCACCTGTGGCTTTGGCTGCCCCGAATATTCACCTCCTTCTTTCTTATCATCTCTCTGCTTGCTATTTCTCTTCCTATCTAATTAAATGATCCCGCTGTGAATAATTACATTTAAGTGCTATCAGCAGAAGAAGGGCATTTCAAATACAGAGTTGGACAGCCTTTCCTAAGTAGACTCATGGTCAGGAAACGGGATGAAGCATTGGGAAGAGCAGCTCCCGCCTGTCTCACCTAGCTGCAGCCCTCAGCAGGCCAAACCACAGGCCATGCCTGAGGCTCAGAGACAAGCATCTCTGATCTGCCTTTGAGTGCTGTCCAGAAAACAAACAGAGAACTGTTTTTCTTGTGCATTACTACAGAGGGGGAGGAAAGGATGTGTAAGGAATTCAATAATGGCTCAGACAAGGAAGTTGATTTTTATATTCACTTTTTAATTGAAAAAAAAAAAAAGATTTCTGAACTCCTTGTAGCTACTGAATTACTAGAGAGGAGTAAAGGGCTGGGTGGGAATAACCACTTGCAGTTACTGCCATTTATAGTAAACCGAGTTCTAGAAGCCAAGAGTGACAGTTTAGGGACGAACACTCTTCCTAGGGGTAGGGCCAGTCCTCAGGTAACAGTGAGGAGCAAGGAGAGCACAGGACGAGTCACCTGGATCCCAGTTCCTCCCTAACTGCCTACAGCCCCCAGCCGCCCTCCCTGCTGACTGCCAGCTCTCCCTGTTCATTAACCCCTCCTATTTTAGACAAAACGTGAGATTGGGCTCAAGGGAGATGAGGACTTAGAGGGATCTGAGAAATCCACAACAGCGTCAAACATGGCTTTGGAAATCTGAAAACTAAAACGGAAATGGGAAGGGGTGGGAGGCAAGCAGGGCCAGGCTGCAGCACTTGCAACAGGCCCCATGCACCAGGCTTTGGTTTGTAAGCATTGAAGGCTGCCACCCTAGGGAACTTTGGAGTTCCGCCCATCTCTTTGGAAATCAAGCTTCCACACAATAGTCCTTTCCTATGGTGATTTCAAAACTACAGGTGACCTCGGTCTGTAACGTTTATAAATGAACTGATAATTTAAAGTCACAAATTTGCTCGGACGTGTCTTTTTGGTGTGCACGGTCTTCTGGATGCATTTGAGCATTTTTTAATGTCCTGGGGGAAGGAAACAGAGGGAAACCTCTGCACAGCTTTCTTTACCCTGCTGCCTGTTGGTAAGCTGTGCCTGTGTGTTTGTGTGGGAGTTCTTCTGCCTGCGTTTTCTTCAGGTGGACGGCTGTGCATGAGAGACTTTGGTCTGACTGAGTTGGGCTGATAGTGGAACACTAATCTCCGTTTATAGTTTGTGAAGGTCAAAGACTAGAAATAAAGGAAAGCCAGAACCTCATCACACGTAACCGTAATGCTTTAATGTTAGAACTTTAGGCAAAGCTAATAAAAAATGCAGAGGACCACTAAATAATTTAAATTATCTAAAAAATTAAGCATATTCCTTCAAATAATAATGGCTTTCATGATTTGATTTTTTTTTTTAATTTCTCATGTCTTGAGTTACTTAGAAGTATGGATGTAAAAGTCCATCACAGTTTATTTAAGATTATTAAATATATTTGTTATGATCATGCAGACTTACTAGAGATTCCTTTTTTTTTTAATTTTTACAGTTGTGATTCATAGCATTGTTACACAAGACATAATTCCAGGGACATGTCTGATAATATCATTGTTTGGGGTTAATTCCTAACACTTCTTTTTAAAAGCTCAGTTTGCGATCCCACCCCTTAATTACCTTAAGCCACCATTAGTCGGTCCCATCAACTGAAAAACTGTCATTTTTCGCTTTCTCAAAATAGCATTCTCTCATTGCAGCTTAGCTGACTTCAGCTGGGAAGCTGTTCCCATCGCTGAGTGTTTCCTGGACTATTTTACAGACCCTTCGGGAACGTGAAGCTCTGGGGCTGTGGCCTTGCAGGGTGAGGGCATTGCCGCCACAGCCACTGCCCCGAGACCACTGCTTGTAGAACTTTTCCTCCTCTTCCTAAGTGACCACAGAAGACGGTTTTGTGTTGTTCTGAGCACGCATCTTTTGCTTCCGTTGGTGCTGTAGTTGATAGCAATAAATACTCTGTATTGATTACTACTTAATCCTAATGGAACCAGGCTGAAGGTGGAAATGGTTGGCAAGTTAGTATTCGGCACCTTAATTTTA